>NW_009186724.1:0-9330 GCF_000690835.1 Fulmarus glacialis
CCCCACCCCCTCCCCGCCCCCATCCGGTGTCTGTGTAAAGGGATATCGGGAGACCTTGGGTCAAAGACCAAGGGATGCTGTGTCAACTGCCACATGAAAGAAACAGAAATCTGAGCTTCCCTTCTCTGCAGACAGCCCAGGTTCTCAGCCTGTATGGAAATCTGCCCAGAGTGTCCTGCACAACACACATCCACTACCTCCTCACCTGGAATCCTAACCTGGACTTGGGATGGAAAAAAGGAGTTCACACTGCACAAATGCAGAAAGAAGAACTTCCTAGCTCTGTAGAGATACTACACACAGACAATGATCAATAGCAACCATCTGATTCCCTTCAAAACACGTGATTAAGCTACAAATGCACAGACCAATGCCCAGGCAAAGAGAGAAGCATGCCCAAGGTGAGGAAAATGCAGGGTTTGACACAGCCCAGCTGATGATACGGTTTTCATTACAGCCCCAGCATACTAATACCAGACCACTGCATAGGTGGGAGGGAGGTGCTTGAGGGCCAGTGAACACGGAATTTTATCAATGCATCAGAATTACAGAAACACCTGTGCTAAATAACTTTTGAGTGTTGATCCACTGTGAAAAGTCAGTGCTCAGTAGCCCTCAAAATTTCTCATTTCTTACCTGCAGTGGGGTGGTCTTGTAGTTGAGCAGTGTTTGTACAGAACTTCTTAAATGTTTTTCTTTCTTCTCCTTTAGGATGCCTGTCACACAGATGCACAGTACCTAAATTGCCACCTTCCTGTCTCTGCTTTTTTCTTTTCATTTCTCTTCTTCTTGTGCAGTGAACGACATTAGGGATGGAGTGGTAAAAACACACGATAAAACAGCATCACTGGGGAGATCTGCACCTTGGAAATACAGGGACAAAGTCTGCACTCAAGCAAACTTTCCATTGATGACGGTGGGTTATGCCTCATGACAAAAGGCGAAGGAGTCCTTAAAACTGTACTTGCCTAATTAAGATCCTGGTTCAGCTAGAGTGCCTAATTTAAAACAGATGACTCAGTGTTGATGGTGCTGCACTTTAAGTTGGGTACCTGCCTAAGTACTTGGCTGAACGGAGGCCCAAGCAATGTCTCTTTAAATGAAATAGCAGTGGAATACAACGGCCATTCTAACCACTATATATAATTAACAAAAAAAATCAAATCACTGAAAAAGGTGCCGCACTTACAGTGAAAATAATAAATAAATGACTTACAGATTGCCAACATGACAGTCTGCAGCAGAGCAGAACTCAGAGAATTCAGCTCCCATTTGAATTCATGGGAAAGCAGGGACTTTTGAAACTGCTAAGTTAACCAAAAATATATATTGTTAAAGCCAACAAATTTATTTTTCTGTTTGAAAGTCCCTGTTTTGCTATACAGAGGAATAGGATCTGAATTCTCTGACTCTTCAGCATCATAAAATCTAGAGTGCCTGCTTGGGGAGGTGTCAGGAAAATATTGGTTCCCATTCTAGGCTTACATTATATTTACACTGTGGCTCACTGAAATACTAAAGCAGTAAGAGATATTATAATTAACCTCTTCAATTTTTCCCTTAAGAAGTATCTGGTTCAATAAACTGTCAATCAGCTCTCCCACTTCCTATTAGAGCAGGGGCTAATATGCAGGACCGATAAATGAGTCCAGTGAAAGAGGACAGGCAACACAGGACTATGAATAGTATAGGGTGGTAAATATTAAGTATGTTTTATGTAACAGCAAATTTTGAAATGCTCTGTGGCTGCTTTTCAGCTACATCAGTCCTCTCTTTCTGTGCCTCTACTTCTAAGGGCACACCCGATTCTTGATGCAATTGTATGCCCACTCCTGCTTCTTGGGAGCAGTTTAGGTCATCGGAGTTGATTTGCAGACATGTAAACCTGATGCTAAAGGTATGCAGGCATGTAGCTGTCATTGATGTCATTGGGTGTTAGGCTCCTAAAAACAAGATGGGTGACCAAGTGTTTTTACTAAATGTTAAAATGGTCTGAATTGTGCAATAATACAAAGTGTCACAGCTCAGTGTTTGAAACATTATCCTTATATCTTAGATTTTCAACTTTTATAAATGAAGGTCTATCCACAGTCCCCAGTGTGCAACTGACTGCATTATTTATTATTTATCATTATTAATTATCACAATGTATTATTTATGCCATGCAATAGGTATGCACAGTATTTTGCCAAGAAACATCCCTCACTCTCACATTTATTAATTTCCAGAATATTGTTGTGCTGTTTGATTTGGAAATGAAGTAAAACATACCTAGATATTAAAATGAGTGACAGTGAAAAGCTTCAAAGGGTCTCCTGTTTTCAGTTGTGAGAATCAGGCAGCAGACTGGGGTCCTCTTCAAGGTCACTGCTCTCCTTTCCAAACCTTGACACTCATCCCTTAGAAAGAGATGTCTGGCCTTTGGGCTCAGTCTCGTGCCCTAAGAGCACGTCCCTGATCCCTCTGAAGCCACAGCATAAAAACCAGTGTCTGGGCTGCAGCTAAGGGTCACAAGTGGAACTGAATTATCTGATTGTGGGCATCCACTTACTGGTATTATGATTTCCCTTAGGTCTATTGTTTGCTAAGTTGTGCCCAGTATTTCTCAACAAGACGAGGGCCCACTACTATGTTGGTCTCTGTTGAACACACGTAGTAGGAATAATGTGCCCAGACGGGTGTACAATGTTCGTAAAGCTTAGCATTGAAAGAAGTATAAACAAACAAAACAGACAAAAGCCTCCAATAAGGCAGAATTTTCAAAACTGGCCTGGTTCTGAGATATGCCTACATTTCTAAAGTAGTTTTGGTAGTTTCATATTACAACTTAAATGGCTATTATCTATAAACTAATTTATGAGTAACAAGGCTTTGTCTTAGAGTTATGGCAATAGGTGAGGTCTCAGACAATTTAACATCATGAGCTGAACACAGGTTGAGAGGAAAGTCCTGGAGGTCCAAGACCTTCAAAGCCTGCCCTTATTATTTGTTATTGTATCACAACTGTGCTACTTAATGACTCCTTTTTTAAATAAGTGAAGCACAGTTGTAAATACAGAGAGCGCTCCTGTTCCAGGGAGCTCACCGTGCACAAAGATGTAGCAGGCTGGTGAAAGAAGTGTGATGAGCAGGTTAAGCACACTTACAAAACTGCATTGCACTTTTTACACATGCAAAAAGCTATAATCATCTGTATTTTTATCACCATCAGAAATCAATATCACTATCAGAAATAAATGTACTGGGGGAGGGGGGGGTGTTCTAAATTTGCTTATATGTATATTCAATAAACAAAATCCAAATAGGCAGTATTTTTTTCTCCTGTTAAAGTTTAATAAAGGTTTCTTGGCATAACCTTCCAGGTAAAGCACCTTTTAATTATAATAATGATCATTCGTGAACCAATGGGATAGCCTTCAGACTTTTGTGAACTGGTTCATCCAAGCTCTACTCCAAGACACGAGGCTAAGGATGAATTTTGAAATGACCCACCTCAGGACTGCAGCTTCTGCAACCCACCAGCAGCGCTGTACACCGAGCAAGAAGGCTGTACTGCTCATCGGGGTTGTGAAGGTCAGGAGACAGCAGTGTGAGCTGCTGCCTTAATGCTGAGCAGCGAACGTCGAGCTCTTTGTTAGGTGCCTGTACAGTCCAGCCCTGCACCAAGTCAGGAGCAAGGTAATTCCTCCTGGAGTGAGTGGAGAGGTACAAACTAGTGAGGACAGACAGAACATTTGATGTTGACGGCTGATGCCACAGGAAGGTTGTTGCCTCCTGTGCTACAACGGCTTTGTGTCACCGCCTTCTGAAAAAATAAAATCAACACTGAAAGGTATTCCTGGGATTCAATTTCCATAAAAGCAGGGCGACAAAGTCCCCCTTCCTTTATCCTGGTGGAAATCAGGGGCAGTTCTGCTGAAATCAGCAGTGTTACAAAGATGTAAAACTGGTCAAAGTAAGGGACTAGCTCAGTGACAACGCAATCTCTCGGTGAGCTCAGCAGTTCATTCTCTAGCTCCAATAATGAAAACACGGAGACATGCTAAAGCAGCAGGGGTCCTTAAACTTCTTTATCATCTGGGATAACATCTTAATAGAAGGACTGACTGATGAACACTTCCCTTCCCATTCTCCCATCTAAAAACATCACCTCCTCTTCCACTTCCTATCATATATCCTCCCTGTGGCAAAGCAATAGCAATTACAGGAATATTAGGGAAGTAATTAATGTATTTTAGGCATCTTTTAATGAAATTCAGCAGGTGAAAAAAAAGGGAGAAGAGCCAATAAAGTGTAACCTGTTATCTCTACTGCAAGCCAGTCTGGAAACTTGTGTATTGGAAGTCAGATAACTGATAACTCAGACATTATTCTCAGCACATGGTAATGGATAGGTACTTCTTTCCAATAATTTCTTTCAGTTTGTCTCTAAGTGTCTGCATCATCCCAGGGCTGCTGATTTGTCCTCTGCTAATCTTGGTGGCTCTACAGAAGCATCTTTGTGGTGTTGCTGCTTCCTTCTGCAGAAGGTCAACCAGAGTCAATGGGATCCTGTGTTTTTACATTTTCCGAGGGCTTTACTTGGTGATCTAACTTCATGTTGCCCTCCTGATGTGTGAGAAATATGTCCATATCAGCTGCTAGAAGCTGGCTTGGGCCATGCCTCCTCTCTCAAGTGCATTTTGGTGTTGTGCTGTGATTAAACCTATTCACTGCTCTACCAGTGACCCAGCAGTACGTGACTCCTTCCCCTTTCCCCCAGCATATTGCCTAAAAAAGTCAAGTGATAATGGCTCATGTTTATTGGTTTCTCTTCGGCAATGTGCATTTTCCACTGGTGTCAAAATGGTTTAGACTGTATGTTGCCAGCACTTGGTCATACTTCTTCTGCCTAATATCATGACTTACCAGTGTTGTTGGAAAAATCTTGCAGCTGTTACACAATCCAGCTGGGATCTAATTGGTCATCAGTCTAATAGGACAGCTGCAAATGGCTAGTTTCTTTCTTCTGCCATGAGTGGTAATTGAGTCTCCAAATCTGTCAACAGCCTGTTGGTAGACAGTCTTCTCTCCACTGGGCAGCTCCATGCCCTTAGCCCCTGCAAGCATTGCTATTTTTTTCCCCTTCTGGGAGTTGCCAAATTCAGACATTACAAGGTTATTTATCCCTTTCCTGCTGTTCATAGGCTGAGGTTTTCTCCTGGTGTGATGCTGCCTGTCACAGTGTTTATGTTGGACAATGAGGGCAATATTTGGTTGGTATCTGTCCTCTCTTCCAGGAGCTAGGAACATCAGGAGCTAGGAACATCAAAGTAATCATCAGTATCATTCTGTCCAGCCTTTTCCGAGAGCAGGTACCCACCCCTGCAATCGACAGCTCACCCAAAAGGATCAACAGAACATCTGCTTCACTCACGCCGAAAGAGTTTTTCACCACCTTGCAGCATGTTATAGATGTTACAGCAGAAGACCAACAACTATAATGTGCCATGGAGAGAGGGAGAGTACAAGAGATCATGGATGTCATCAAGATCTGTGAAATATCAGGGGGGTCATTAGAACAATGCCAAGATAATTCTAGAGAGTGGATTGTGCAGCTTTTTTGCTCTTCTTCCAGGTTATTACGTTTAGCAGTTAATCACATTTCCTTGTGTCCTATGGATCTCACTGGCATCATATTCATGTACCATATGGATTCCATGTCAGTAGGAATAAACCTTCTTTTTATTAACAGTATTGCTTATTGCACAGCCACATCTGTAGCATCCTCATAGCGGACATATAGATTGATATAATGCTCTCTCTTCCAAAGCCTTCCCTCCCACAACCCACACATGTTTTTCCAAATTATACAGGGGCTGGTACATACATTGCTGAAGTGAGACTTCTCTGTTCAGCTTTAGGTATTCCCAGTCTCAACATCTAGATCTGGACTAGATGTCTAGACCTACTTTGTAAGAAGAAAAAAAATTCCAAATTGCAGTTCCTAAGGTAGATGTCAAAAACAGGGGCAATGAGCCGTATTGTTGAAATGCCTATTTCCTTCCTTTAACTCCAAAGGGTGCCTACATAGCCAGAGGTGCATTTCTACAACATAAGTGCTGAGAGTCAGGTGGGATGAATCCCACTTTTCCTGGAATATCTGAGGGAATAAAGACTCCCTCAGACCTTCCCTGCCAAGACGGAGTTTATCTTTACAGCCTCTCATCTTTACGTTTCCACTGTGTCACACTGATGCCTGCTCACATTGCATCTGTACTGAAACAGACTAAAAAATTGAAGGAAGAATATTAAATTTCCTTTGATCTAGCAAATTCCTGTGTGATGCTAACTAGTTGAAAAGTTGTGTGAACACGGCTTTCTCCTTTTCATTCCTAGCTGTGTAGTAAAGAAAGTGTCTAAGTTCCAGTGAAAAAAAAGGTTCTTTCTTTTTTACAAGGAAGTGTCAACACAGATTAGCAGATGGGATTTGCTCCAAAGATACCTACAGTCAAAATAGACAAGACAAACACAGGTGGGGAAAAAAAAGGAAAATGTGGTTTAGCAATGATATTTGCCTCCGCAACTCAGTAAGAGTAAGTTTTAAGTATTTCATGCATTTTCTTCGTCTTTCTCAATAGCCCTAAATAAAAATGGTCCAGAGCACAAGCTAAGAAATGGGAGTGTTTGAAGAGACAGTGTTTTAAGTGCCACTGCTGGCATTAGTCCATCAGACTGTTGCTAGATAAGAGTGACGCAGCTGCACCGTGCACCAGTATCCTCGCTGGGAGGGACAGATTTCCCTTGGCCTGCCGTCCTGCTCCAGGCTCTCTCTGGGTGCATTACTGTGCAGTTCTCAGTGTCTTTGCCCTGAGAGATCAGGACTTCTTTTCAAAGGAAAGGTTCCTCCTTTAGAGTCTGACTTTACGGCTAACCAGCACTCTGAAAGTGTTAAACAAATTTCTAGGTGAATGTTCTTCTCTTTATATTAGTTTTCTGCAGTTTGCCTGCCCAGCCCTCTCTGAAACCTCCCTCCAAGACAAGCACTGCTGTGTGAGCGCTTTTAACACAGGCCTCCTAATGCAGAGCTCACATCCAGCTGCTACGGGCAAGAACAAATTTTCACCTGTGCTGCAGTGTGAGAGCAAATTGCCTTATCTGCATGGGAGCTCAGAAAGGAGTTCCAGAAAGAAACAATACATCCCAGTTCTTCTGTTCATGGAGTTGAATTAAGCTTTTTAATGAGTCAGTGATTATTTTTCCAGCCTTAAATCTGTGCATAGTTGCAATCTGTGCATAGGCTGTGCGTAGTTTAACCTTCTTAGCTTGATGTCCAAATACAAACTAACGCAACAGTGAAATTATAAGGTTTTTCCTAGGTGTCTCCACGAAGACAGACGTTTTCAGTAAGCAGGTCCCAAAAAGCAAAGCAGGCATTTTTAAGCGGCTGAAAGGCTGTTATCAGAGACTCTCACCACATTGTAGACAATTAGCATAGAGCTGAAACAGGAATGAAAGTGTTACAATTTGTGGTTGTTCAAAGGTATCCTTTATGTCTTCTAATATAGAAGACCCCCAATGGCCTAAAACTCTGTATGCAAGGCCACACCTGTAAACACCAATAATTCTTCTTGAAAGAGCACTTATGGTAGCAACAAAACCTTGAGTTATCTGTGATAAGAAGTGCATTAATACCCAGCACACACAGCTACCATTGCAGCCATATCAATCCCAACATCTCCCTCCTAAAATTTCAAGCAACTCTCAGGGACTCGGGGAGAGAATACGAAAGGCGTTGTGAACGCTGGTCTAGTCCAAGGACAGACACGGCAATCCTGCGCTGCTTCCCTCCCGCCTCTTGTGCTCACTGTCCCCACTGCACGGGTTGGGGCTTCAGTTTGCACGCTGGTACCGTGGAGAATATGGAGGCAGCACTCGTATTTTACCATCACAAGTTGCTGACTACAAGGACTGCCTGCTTTAAATGTATAACAATGCTGCTCTCGTTGTAAATCATACTTTCTTGGTGAGCTACAAGGAAGGCAAAATCCTCACGTCTCTGATGTACACTTTTTTCATACTGGATCACCAAGATATTTATAGGGACAAGCTGTGTACTGAGTTATAAAACAAGAGACTCAGTTCATGAAAGGGACATTGAATGTGAAGTCAACATAATTTCCCTATTTCTTATTTATTTTGCAGTTTTAAAGAATGTGTGTCAATATAATTTCCCTATTTCTTATTTATTTTGCAGTTTTAAAGAGCGGTCGTAATGCTACCTTACCATGCTTGGGATGCAGTCAAACTGGCTGGGGCTGCTGTACTCATCCCACCCTACCTGAAGAACCACATGTCCTCTGGGGAGCTGGTCAGTGATTCAGAATATAAGAGCAGCAGGTTGGTGTAAAAACTTATAACTCTTTAGAAAAAGGTCCCAGGGAAGGCATGTCTTCTTGGGAGCAAAGCCAAATATCTGGCAGGACCAACTCTTCCGCCCACAAACAACTTGAGGTCAGAGATGTGCCCTAGAAAATCCATCTCTCGGGGATGAAAGAGCAGCAGGGGTTCTTCATCAGCAGAAAGAGATGAAGTACCGAGGTGATGGAAGGAGAGCCTGTGAGCAGCAGCAGAGCACAGAGGCAGGAGCTGCCTGAGAGACAGCCGTGAAGCCAGGCAGAGGGGTGGGAAGGAGAGGCCAGTGGAGTGGGGTGACTGATCACCTCTGAGGAAGCACCCAGCAGAGACCCGGCCACTAAAGCTCCAGGGCTCCAGCAAGGGCATGAAGAAGCCACCTCAGTGCCACAGGAGGAAGAGAAGGAGCTAAAAATAGAGGAACCCATCCTCTTCTCCAGGCATAGATAAATACCAGGCAGAGGCTGAGCGAGCAGGGAGAGCCCTGTGAGGTAGCTGGTTATGAGAAGTGTGTGGGCAGTCATGGTGGTAAAGCCCTTCCCATGCCACACCTGCAGAGAAGGAGCAGAAGCATATTCTGCCTCTACAATTCAGCTCTTTTGCCACCCCCGAAAGATGCACTGGTAGAGTATTCTTCTTCCCATCCTCTCAGGGACCCAGCTCTTCCATTCAAGGGGACTGTGAGGTCTAGAGCCCAGTCCCACCTTGAGCCATCTCTGAAAGGCTGCTACGCTGTGCAAGTACTTTGCTTCTAATACAGTCCTCACATCCAGCTGTTACAAAACAGCGGAAAACCCTTAGTCACTGAGCTAGATGCTAACATGTAGAAGGAAGACAATTTAGGCAGATGAGTAATGCATGAAAGTCTGGCAGACAAGTATACAGCGTATTATTTCTCAGGAGTATGCGCAAGGAATTTTGTAATAGGCCCGGTTT
>NW_009186725.1:0-20927 GCF_000690835.1 Fulmarus glacialis
CCGGGGGCCGCCGTGCCGCGAGGGTCACCGTCCCACGCTGCAGAGAGCACTTTACATCCATTCACAGGCTGGCCGCTGCCTCCCTCCAAAAATGCAGCTCCCTGGCACATTGCACTTCTTCAGGAAGAGCATCCCACCAGCCGCCACACTCGGGGCTCAAGGGGAGAACGAAAAGCCGTAGGACGGTTTGAGCAGCACTACGGAGTTTTAGCTGATCGACGCGGTTACGTATATAATTATTTTGGTGCAGGTACCGGGGTTTATTGTACTATGAAATAATGTACCTTATGAAATGAATAAAAACCCAACAATGCTAACTGCAAAACAATACTTTGAGGATTTTAGAAGATCAGATTCAGCCACAAAAATGAAGAAAATACTAAGGAAAAGAAGCTTAAAAAGATTTTTCTGGAGTGAAGAGAGATGTGAAGCATTATATGTATATATATGCGATGCACATCTTCGTCAAGTTTGATTAAGTTAGAAATTCTGCTTTTCAGAAAATATTTGGTACCGGTATTGGTACTTCTTTAACATTATTGGTATTTCTTTAAAGTTATGATTCCAGGTGGTTTTGGAAATAAATAATAAGTAAACAATAAATAAAATGTATTCTTCATAAGTGTAGGGCTTTTTTACATTAAAGACAAAAAACCTAAGCTAGAAGAATAGCAGAAAACTTAAAAATTCAAAAACTTGAAGGTCAGGAATTGCCAGAATCAGGGTGTGTATGTTATCTTGATTTGGTCCATATGTGCATCCATGATGACAGTCATTAAATTAATAACCATACTGTGCTTTTTCTAAAGACTGGAGACCTCATTTAGTGCACATGAAATGGTAGTTATTTATTAGTTACTTTTCTCCACTTCATCACATATATAGCCCTCTGCATTATTTACTGTACAAACCATACAAGCTCTGCTTTCAATATAGAATTATTGTTTCTCTCTTCATAGCATCCTCTGTATTTATAGTATCCTCATTTTCTACCCGCAGTTAATGAAATTTGAATTTTTCTGTATGGCACCTAGAAGGCCAGATGATCTTATCTTGTGGATAAGAGGCTGAGCCACAGAGGGTAATAAACCCAGCATTTCTCAATGAAATTAATTAATCTCACACCCTGTGCGAGAAACCAGTTCTACAAACTTTGGTGGCTCTTGAGCACCTTTTATGTTCAAAGCCCAAACTGGCTGTGGTTACTCAGTGCCCAGTACCTTTGCAGGATGCATCCCAGTTTTGGGAGCCAGAAGAAACACGAACGTTTGTCCCTGCGTGATGCTGAACAGATGGGGTGGAATCCATTTCTCCAAAGCAGCCCTCAGCTGCCTTGGGCAGTCCCTTCTTGCCTTTCTTGACACCCCTGGCCTCTTTGGGCCCTTCTGCAACAAAGAAAACATACAGCACGTTCCTGACACAACGGCTGCCCTCCTTACCTGGTTTTGAGTTCTTGCTCCGAACCAGAGGCATACCAAATGCAGGAAAGCGAGTACGGATCAGCCCTGTGCTACACCCCGATCACATCACCGAGGGGCACTGTTGTCTTTGGTTAAAGTACCAGCCCTGGGAAACGATGGTGCGGTGGGTAAAGGATCTCTGTACCCAGCCCTGGCGCTACCCAAACAAGCTGCCCTGCTCCGTCAAGTTTGCCCTACCCTGACATGCAAGAATATTTCAGAATTAAAGAGGAAAAAGTGACCCTGTTGCCTAGTGCTTGGGCTTTCTGCTGAGATTACCTCTTACTACCAGCTGTGAAATTGCCTTGGAGATTTATCCACTGGGAGCTAAGAGAGACGGAGTCATTTTGCATTCAGACAGTGACTACTCGGTGCGATTCAACTGATCTGAATTAAGGTAGAGGCAGCAAGCAGCACCTCATTTCCAGGCTCTTTTTCATGCGTTTCTCAAGGAGAGAATATTTTAAAACTTTAAATTTAACAAAACTGATTTATCTGTTTCATTTCAAACTCCTTCCATGAATGCTGCAGACAACCTAAGGCATCAGATCCTGATCTCGGTTGCTGTGAATGTGGAGTGAAAAAACACCAGTAGCTTCAACAGATTTATATTAGATTGGTTCCATTTGTGCTGAACTACCACAAAACTGTTTTAGCCTTGGAACTGGCAGCTTAGTTACATTACCGCAAAGGTCCTGGTCACTGCACCAGAGATAAGATGACAGAAGGCTTTTCCTTTTAATGGCATTTCTGCCAGCTTGTACTTCTGTCATGAATATTCTTTTAAAATAGTCCTCCGAAGGCAATTAAGAAAAACAAAAAAATAAGGAGAACAAAGAGACTGTCATTAGTAATCCAAGTAGGGTTTTGTTTCTGAGAAAGGATTAACAATGAAGACAAAGAGCAGAATGAGAAGGCAATTGATGTTGTCATTATCAGCAATTTCTTCAAATTAAGTTGGCAAGTCTTGTATTCAGCATGCAATATTCATTGTGGATTGGCATTTGAAAAGATTTGTAAGAATTAAAAATAAGTCTTTAGAGCAGAGCGGCAGAAATATGGTCTGGACTGGGACCTTGGGTAAATTCCATCAGGACTCCACTGCAGCTCTAGCCATGCAATATGTCGCTTGGTCCTGGGGAGATCCTGTATTTTTTCACTGTTCTCCTGATCTCTCAGGGAAAAGTTAAGCACATGAAGTTTTTGGCAGACCAGCCAAAACTGGAGCGTATGCATTGCTTTCTGCTTTGCAGATCTATGTAGAAACTACGTAGCAGACCTCAGCAAAATTAAATGAGTAGCCTGGTTTGGAGCGAAGGAATCGTTAATAATATTACAGTGAAAGAAATTGAGCTGGGAATTTCCTTCTTTGCAATAGCGAAGAGCCTCACCATGTAGCTAATGGTGAGTTTTAATAGAGTATGTGGTAGGGACGGCTGAAGAACCTCAGCTAATTTATATCATAATAGGATTTGCTTGGTGGGGAGCTCACTCCAGCGAGAGGAATGAAATGTCACTGAACATGTGGAATTTCAGAACAAAAAATAGTTAGTAGCCAATGAACTACGCTGCAGTATTAACACTGGCAGTCTCCTTCAGCTCGTATCACCAAGCAAATACCATCGAGAAGATGGGAAATGTCAGGGTGTAGCCTGTGCCTATCCTTCATGTTCTAAGGTACTGCCCCGAAACGCGGGGCTGGTGGCTTCTCGAGTCTGCCTATCCCTGGCTTTGTGAAGGAATGCATTGAAACACCTTGATTTCATCCTGATGCAGAATGAGAAAACTGCACAAAGTGTCCTAGGATGAGAGATTTGTTCAAATAATGTCATCAACAATTCTGATGTCTTTGTCTCTGACCTTTAATTAATCTTCTAGCTTTGCTTAGCCAGGGCCCCTGAGTTCACAAAACCACAACGCGACCTTGCTATTGTCATTCATCCCTGCACGCTTGCTCCTTGCAGTGCTCCTCTTAGCATTTCCCACCATTCTTTCCCGTCCTGCGTCTCTGCTGCTCCTGCCTCTCTTCCCCTCTGCTTTCCCCGCTTTCTCTCCTGCTTTTGTCTGCTGCTCCCCACTGCGCCTCTTACTCCTTTTGTTGTGTCCCTCGTGCCGGTGCGTGCACCGCTCCTCCTTCAGCCTCCCCTGCTCCTCCTGCTTCTTCTCGCTGTGCATCCAGCCACTTCCCCTCCTATATCTGCGGCTCCGCCATGCACAGCTGCTGCTCTTCTCCCCACCTCCACCACTCCCGCTGCTGCTGCTCCAAAAACAGTTTTGACCAGCTCTACTTCCAAACAATGAGGCTTTGACCTCTTTCCCCTGGGAGAAGATTTCACAGCCAAACACGTCTCACTGGCAGGAGCTTTTCCTGATATTCAGCCTGTTTCCTTCTCCCATTGCTCCTACCTAAATCTCTTTATATTGAACTAACAGCTCGCGCCCCGGGCTAGGTGTTTTACCCCTCCTTTTCTGCCTATTGCAAAGAAGGGCTGGATACAGATAGCGAGGCCAAAATGAAGAGAGACACCCTCATAATACGCAGCACTGTGCATCCAAATAAGCAAGCTCCTGTCGTACCCAGAAGGAGCAGAACAAACACACTTACCATAATGAAAAATAGGCCACATGCCTTACAAAAATTCACCGAGGGCCAAATCTTGGTCAGTTTTTATCCATCTGAAGGAAAGACACTCGTACGGACAGCTGTGTCAACAACCTGCGAGCCAGGGGCTGAGTGAATCTGAGCTCCTGGAGGGGGGACAGTCATCTGAAATAGGTGAATAAGGCCCAAACTGAATAAGTTTGGATGCAGAGGAAGAGGTTTGAACCGAGGAGGTAGAGGAGAAAAACACTAAGCTCACAGAGAGTGCAAAAGCAGGACAGACTGAGTTGAGGTAGCGCAAAAGAAAGGGAAGGCATGCGACAGACCGTCTGGAAGGGAGAGGGGCGGGCGGGGGGTTCGAGCAGCTGGAGGTGGGCTGAGGTGCGTTAGGGGACCTGCAGTGGGATGACACGGGTTGAGTGGGGCCAAAGGCGAGCGCACCCCACACACACAATCCGGTCAACAAGCAGTAGGAGTGACGGAAGCCAACTGCGAACAGACTCGTGTTTTAAGGGCAAAGACTGTCTTTTGACTAAGTATCAGAAAATTGTTCAGCAGAAGAGGGGATTGAGGCTGATACTAAAGCTTCATTTCCAATTTGCAGTTCCTGAGGCAGCCAGCTGATGTCTGTACACATGTCTCGATGGCTGGTGTGAAACCGAAGTGGTCATCTACCCACGCAATCATCTAGACTCCTCCTTGCTAGGCTCAGCATAGATGCCAAGGATAGAGACTGTAGTTTTACCGGGTAGAGTGAGCTGACTTAACTGCTGAAGAAAGGTGGAGATTTTCTGTTCCTTCCTATCCTGTCTCCCAGCCGCACCTTCCTGCCACTGACTCGGCTCTGGCACTTGTTTGCACCCTTCCATCAGCTGATCCAACTCACTAAACCACCACAAACATATCCGTTTCTTTTTTGTGATCAATTTTCTGCTGGCCTAGTGAACCGGTTCATAGAAAGGGTCCAGAGAGCATCAGTTTTAAAGCAGGGAGCAGGACTGTACAGCTGGGCACGGGGTAGTGGAGATGAAGGGAAGACGGAGCATGATTTCTCCTCGTCAGAGGCAAGACTTTAACCTAGCTCAGTGTACAAGGCACTACACCCTGAGCGAGCTCTGCTTCCTTTTCTCCGGTGTTTTAAAATGTGCTAACCAATATGTACCCATTAGCACGTTGTAAGGGCTGCTCATTTTCCTAGTCTAGACAGGCCTTTCAAGCAGACATGCAGATCTGCCTTCAGGCATTTTGTCAGGGCAGTCCTCAAAAGTACCTTTCAGAGGCTCAAAAGACAACTTCAGATGGCAATTTGGAATCTTATTCTTAGTGATTAAAATAGCTTATTTTGGCCAGTCCAAAAGCTAAATTATTAATACCAGCTGAATTAATAGCAGTGAAAACCGCTCATTAGAAATTATAATGGCACTGAACACCATAACAGATCCCCTATAGTGTAAATCAGCCTGGCCCCATTTATTTAATGAAGCTACAGCTGCTTACAGCAGCCAAGGACCTGCCCTAACATTTTCTTGCTTTTGCATGTACCTAACATAACATCGCAACCTTCTTGCTCAATTTTTCTGCCATTCTTATAATTTTTCCCTTAGAGGGCTTCTTTAGACATAGCAAAGACTGCTTGGTAATTTTTATGTCTAGCCTCCTATTTCCCTTGCTACTCCCCCATGCAGTAATTTGTGTGGGGAAAAGGTAAATCAGAGCCACATGTTCCCTTTATAACCCTGAGATAAAGGGCAGCAGCAATATCGTTTGCTGTGAATTCACTGGGATTAGTCAAAATGCTGTTAACTACAGAGAAGATCACAGTTTCCTCTGTTTTGCGTGTTACTTTGTTGGGGTGAGCTTAGTTTCTTCTGTCAGTGTAAGAGGCAGCTGAGGGTGGTATAACACGTCCCGGTGTTCCTAAGGCAGAGGCCTCCCCCGTCACAAGCTGGCACAATTAGATATGCCATACTCAGCCAACCAAACATGCTGTACCTGATGGAGCGTAGGCACTAGCCGAAGGTATGGAGAACACATAAACATTTTAAAAATCTTAGTTACTGCCATAACAAAAATCAGGTCAAAATCAGGTTTTAGTTCATCGGTGGAAAAATAGGAGAGGTGGATAACACAGAGATTTTTCCCAAGGAATCTACATTGTTCGTGGAAATCTGAAAACATAACATTTTTATTTTGAAACACCACCATTGTAGTGTGTGTGTTTCTAATCTATCTATCTATCTCCCGTACTGGGGAGGGAAATGTGCATCACTTGCATCACTGGTTACATCCCACCATGGGAGTTACGGTCCAATCAGTTTCTGCAGCTCTAGAACAAAGATTAGCGTTATTACTAGATCAAAGAAAAAACTCCTTTATTAATATCATGCCTAGGGACTTACAGCCCCCCGAGTCACAGCATTGTGAACTGTGATCTGTTCCAATGAAGTCAAGAGCATCACTGTGGAATTGCACTTACGTGAGTGGAGACTGAAACTCTTGGTTTTATTCTGGCTCTTGTATCTGTTCCCAGTTACGCTAATTAGCATTTTGCTGAAGACTGACCATTAATCCACCTATCGCCAGCTGAAGAGTGCAATGCTGACTATTTGAACAGGTATTTAATTCTTCCCACAAGATACTTTTAGGAACTATTTATCTCATCACACATTTCCCTAGTTTTGCATCTCCAGTTGAGGTTACATATGCACAAAACCATACATGTGTCCTGTGCATTTACGCTGGAAATAAGTTAAATAAGTTAGATCCTTTTAGAATTTCAGGTAATGCTTTTGCACTAGAGCTGCTGGCCAGTACTTGTTTGTAACACAGTTGCTTAAAATCAGTGTTTTCCAGAGCGTTTCAACAAACAGTAATCAATAACTTTTAATGAACGCTTGCTCGATGTGCACTCAGCAGTTCTGGACTACTCAATCATATCACCTGTAGCTACGTGGCTTCAAAGATCAGTCTTTTCTTCTGCCAGACTGAGAGTGTTGGAGGGACTTAGACATTGTTGACACCAGTACTGGAACATTTTTTCCCAAATCAATGCTGTTATTCATCTCAGGCTGAAAGACTCAGGGGATGTTTTCTCCCACTTCATTTTGGACTCTGAGACTTGCAGTGCTTTTCTGAAGCTATACTGGGACCGATTCTCCGAGAATGATACTCAGCTTTAAAGACAGAAGAAGCTCTTACAGTCATACGGTGGGACCTCCTAACACTTCTCTAGGACATTTCCATCACCTGGTCCAAATTTTGCACAGAGCCACCATGCTTTGCTGTAGGCCTTGTTTGACAGGAGATGCTGCACCTGAGGTGCAGAATAAAGCTCATCAACATAACTATCCCCCTTTTAGCAGAAAACTAACCGTGACTGCAGTGTAAAGCCCCAGCCAATATTTCCACCAGCTTGCTGGTGTAAGCAAGGACGGGGACACACCAGCTGACAACATGGTGAACTTGGCTACGACGTGAAGGGGCACCAGCACCAGCTGCATGGTGCTTACCTGGTAAGCAGTCCCCCAGCATAGCCCAACCTAAAGGTGAGGTGGCTGTCCCTCCTCCTCCTGAGGTGGCTGCCTGTCTCTCCTCCTCCCCAGGCCAAACAGTCTCGGGTTACTCGCTGTGGGTAGGAGCGTGTCTCTGCACTGGAAGTTTCACAGCCTTTGATGATTTAATGTGTCTGTACCCTGAGGACAGGACTACGTACTCCTGGTTTTCAGTCACAACCTCTGATCTTTTTAAAACTCGCTTAGCTCTTCTTTACTCATTTCCTTTCCGCCTTGCTGGCTTAGTCCAGGCTTTGGTCAGGTGAGATGGCTCTGGGAAGCTTTCCCACTGTGGAGATAGCTACTCCGTTACCTCTGTTACTGTACATTTGTTTAATTAATTGCTCATTTTGTTCCTGAGCTGTTGTGCTGGCCCAGCGCACTTACGGTATGCATGAGTGCCTAAAAGGTGATGAGGCTCCTAGGGATGACTCTGTCCCTTTCATTTATTTATAGAAGTTAAGCACATGATGCCTTATTAATTCCAGGCACCGCTGGCTCAGCCTGACTGGAGATAAAGCGGCACAGGCTCCAGCCCCTCTCAGCCGGCCCTGACGGCTAGCGAGGCAGTAAGGGCCACGCTGCAGAGAGCAGGACTGATCAGCCTAGACCAGGAAAGCAATTAAACTTTATGTGGCATTTGAACTGTGGACCTGGAGGTGCACAGAATAGCCTTTGGCCACTCTAAGGTCTTTTTTTTAAGTGCTGTGACTACTTAACAGAGGTAATTGTAAGAGCATAAATCAAGGTTTCTGTTATTCCTCGTGAGGCCGACATTTATCACAGCAGACCTTAAAATGAATTTCAAGCATAGAAATTATGAGAATTTACGTAGCAAATGACTTATTGTCAACAGGGCACATAGCAGAAGCTTCAGCAACAGCAGCCGAGACAAGCAGCCTCATCAGTATATGGGCTTATATTTGAGCACTGAACTACAGCAACATTTGACAAAACGTTTCTTCTGGTGGGACCGCTGGCTTAAACAGCCCGAACCACTTGTTCTTATCCCTGAGCTGCTCTTTCAGATGAGCCTTGGAGTAAACCAGGGCCACTTGGTCAGTCTGGGTCACCGTCCAACCCCACAAACAGCTACACTGGCAAACGGAGGAGCGGGTGGCACCGGGTGGGAAGGGGAGAGGGTGTGAGGGCTGCTTGAGCCAGCACCGCTGCTAAAAGCCATCCTTGTCAGACGAGGTCCTGGCAGTCTGAAGCCCTGGGATCTTTGCCCCTTTTCAGCCCACAGACAGCTTTGAAGCTTGCTCGAGTGTCGAGCTGGGGATTTCCAGGAGCGCTTCATCCACCCTCCCAGTCCCTGATGGGTGGGCAGGGAGTGGGTACGGTGGGGTATTGTGGCGTGGGGATGTGCTGCACCCGGGTAAAACATAGTCAATAGAAGTTTCGCCTACACGTGCTTGGAGGGCAGTGGATGAGAGGAGGTGACAAGCAGGTGTCCTCCACAGTAGATCTGTGGATTGAGGGAGTCTGCTGAGGCATAAAACCTTCCTTGCCAGGCTACTTCAGGTCCAGCGCGGAGAATTTATTGTCCTGGACCCGGGCCCAAGGACGGCAGCTCTGGCTCTGCTGCTATCTGAGTAGTCTGGGACCAACATTTTACCTGTAGTTCACTTTCACCATCTGTTAAACATCTTAAGACATTTGTGCTGAATGTTGAACACGCTGAGTTCTGTATCAGCTGGGTTATAATTAATGAGCGGTTATGATGTGGCTGTTGGAAGACTTCCACAGAAAGTGGAGCTTCTTTTATCCACAACAGCTCTGCTCCCCCTATTCATCCTCTGCACGTTCCCTGTGGGCGCGCGTAGCTGAATCACACAGTACCGATCTGGATTTCCTTGTTCGTAAGCACTGCTTTTTTCCAATACAAAAAGGAGATGCCAAAGAAGGTTGTTGACTTCATGTAATTTCTCTGAGGTGCTCAGATGCCGAGCTGCTGAGCATACTCTCGATAGATGAGATTAGATAAAGGAGGAGTGAGATCAAATAGCAGTTTTCTGTTACTACCTTCCAGACAGTTGAGATAGAGCTCGGATACTAATGTGATGGGCATCCTAGAAACACCTAAGAAAAAGAGGTCATTGAGAAGCAACTAAATAAACCATTCTCTCCACCTACAGTTGTAGCTATACAGACGCTTTCCCCCATCCCACTAAACCCTTCTCTATTCCCAAGAGGCGGCAGTCTGGGTCTCTATAGGTATAATATTTCTGGCTCTTTCGGTCTGCCTGCAGTGGCTGTTGGAAAACTGGGTTTAAAGAGGAGTATGTAGCAAAATTTGTACACATGAAACTTAAAAATTCATTAGCAAAAGTGCTATCCCTTTTTCAAATTAGCAAGGAGGACGATTCTAATTCCCATGATGTTTGATTAGAGAGTTAGGAAGTTTGCAAATTATACTTTTGTTAACAGATTGAACTTGACAATGTTTTGTGAACTAATCCTATGCCTTGGAAAGCTTTGATATATATTTTGTCTCAATGAATGGATTCCACAGAACACAAGTAGTCAGTAGCCTGTCAGCATTAAATAAATTCGGAAGAGTGATGCTCTATTGGGATTTAAATCTTTATCTCAGTGATAATACTTGCCATCTAATTTTGATCAATAGTTAGAAAAGCATAACTAGCTTCCAGGAAAACTTTCAGAGAAGCTGTCATGGGAATTATTTTTTTGCTGAAATGCTTGGAAGCATTTTTGGGAGAGATGTGGGGAAAAGAGGAAGAATCAAATCTTCCCACAATAAAGACACAAATTTAGAGAATTCCAAGCACTTTCATCCAGAGACATCCCAGGTCATCCTTCTCTTCTCTCTTGTTCCCGTGTATTCTGACAGACCATTTGCCCTCCCTCTAGCAAAACGTGTAGAGGATTTGGGACCACGGGATCCATGTAAATACAATTTCCACAGCCTTTCTGGGACTACTTACGTCCTGGTCTTCTACCCCTGCTGGTTCAGAGACTCTTCCCATGATGAGAAAAGAGAGAAGAGTTTTGTGCTTTGGTTCTGAGATCAGTACATTTCGACCACGGTGCCTGAAATTTAGCAACCAGGGTTGTGCACTGGGTGTGAGAGGCAAGGAGCCCCGTGTTCAGCTCAGGATCTAGGCTCCAGAGCATGCCTGGAGAAGGACAGCATTTGCAGAAGAGGGTGCTTACAAAGGCTTCCACTGTTTTCTTGAACAAGAAGGACACCTTGCGCACCACAAACTTCCTTTGGAGTTCCTTCTTGAGACAAGTCTCTCCACCTTGGAGATTAGCACACTATGGAGGCAATCCCCCCAGCAGAGCGAAGAAACATCCCCCTATACTGAGCCAGCACAGTAGCAACATCATTAGTTACTTGAAGAAATTGTCAGCCAGCATAGCCATATGGCTCTCGACTGTGACACTGGTGAGGCTGTATTGCTGTCTGTACTGTTCAGAGCTGCAGTGCCAAAGAATGAAAGTATTTCTGCTATCACATCAGCCAGCTCTGCTCAGGTACGTTCAACGCTGAAGTGAGTAAAAGGAGATTTCTAGAGTCTCTCATCTCCGGTGGCATCACTGCTTCAGAAATCCTGGCATCCTTTCCTTAGGAGGAAGCTTCTGGCTGCCCTTGGCACCACTGAATGATCTCTTTGCGAGCTTGTGTTTAGGCCCTGGACCAGTGCCTGGTTTTCAAATCCCACATACTTTGTGCTACGAGGGGTGTCCCTTCTGACCCTGGCGTCTCTCTTCCACCTCAGGCCGAGACTACAGAGGTTTGGGCCAGCAACTTCTCCATTACCTCTCCAGTAAGAGTCAGTTCTTCCGACGAGACGTGGTCCCCAGAAGTCCCAGGCGCGGCGGTGTGCATTCCAGATTCCACTTCAATTATTCACACAGGGCTGCAGCGCGCTACCTGCCACTCAGACAGCCTCCCTCTCTCACTTTTCTTTTAAATAAGACATGCTCTCCTCTAACCACAGAGAAAGGTCTCGGGAGCTTACATGTATTTACTCTAAGTGGGGTTCTTGATCCTACCCTTTTGAAAAGGAAATCTCCTGTAAGGTATCAGCGGCAACCCCAAAGACGGTTTTGGTGAAGCACAATAGGAGAGACTTGCACCGTTTGAATTGATTTGGCAATTAAACAAGAGCAAATGTCCAGGTCTTTGTCCCTCAAGCTTTGGGGACCTTGGGGCCCACACCTGAGCTTTAAGGCACTGATGTTCTGTAGGTTTAAAATACAGTGTTTTCTGTTCTAAAACCACAAGAACCCTGTACCTGTAAAGCTGATTTTTTGGGCTGAAGGATTCACTCTCCTTGACCCTGAGAATCCAAACTGAACTGTTCAAAGCCTGGTCTTAGGGATACTGTTGGTTGCTTGTGACCTGTCAGAAGCTCTTTGCTCTTGTGCTCACGCACCTTGGAGAAGATCAGCGACTGGCATCACTCTACTGGAACCCAGCACGCAGCAGCCAGCTCTGCGCAGCACAGCTGGCAGGCCACATCTGGGGTTTCTAAACGTACAAATGGTCAGACAGAGTGTCTTTCTGGACTACTAAGAATTATGCGATAGACTAATTAGAGATGACATTTAGAAAGGGATTTTCCATTGTAGTCCCAGAAAGTCTCGGATTTCACCTATAAAAGGGGTGCTCTGACTGGCAGCCCAAGGGCCACGCTTTGCCCACAGAAAATTCCTTTGCTTTGCTGGAAATGGGGAACAGCTGCTAGGACTGCACACAAGGCCCAGCAGCTGAATGACCCCTATGGTGCCTGTACATAATCAATTATGGAGAGTCAGGACCTGCCACTGTTGCATCCACATGACCTGCAAGACAGGTTGTGGGGAAAGGGTTGCAGAGGGATTTACCCAGAGTCACCTGGAAAGGCTGCATTGTCCTGGCACGTAGTACTCGCAGCTAGCATGTGTGGGGGAGCGTGCCGTTTGTTTCACACGAGGCTGCTAGGTCAGACAGGGTCAGCAAGACAGTAGATCATACAGCTTTTAACTGTGTTCAACTCCTACAGAGCTTTGTAGGATAAAAAAGGGTGGGCTGGCATCAGCTATACCAGTGCTAATAGCACTGGCTGGCTTTTTTCTGTGAAGTAAGGTGGTGTTTGTACCGCCTAAGAGCAGGTATTATACATTAGCTGAAGAAAGGTGCATTTTTATGTACCAAGGCCAAGACACAGTAAGGCTTGGCTTTCCCAAACATCTCCACAGCTGCTTTATAGGCACTTGCCTTTGAGTTCGTGAGCCCCAATTAGATGACCAATGCCCTGGAGCAGCTGGTGTTGGGAATGAGATTTACAGCAGCCAGGGTGCTGAGCAGGGGAATCAGCAAGGCTGGGGCATGTGTGGAGCCTCACCCTTCCCTAGGACTTAGGTATCTACCTGTGGCCTTGAGTTAGGTACCTGTGTACAGTGGGGATTCATGGCCCCCGAGTTACTTCCTAAAAGTAGTCATCCCTTCGGACACAAGTGACTGGCTCATCAGGCATGTGCTTGACATTGTAACCAACCTAACTATTAGAGCAAGGCACAAAACACAGCAGCTGTAACCACTTTCATTCAAAAGCAAGGCTGGAAGAGGAGACAGCCGCATGCCTCCTGTGTCATGGCTGGTGGTTAGCTCCCACAGCAAGGAAACGTCAAGAAGCAGAGCAGCGTCCTTGAATCTGGTCCTGCACACCTGCTCCGCAGCTCCTGCAAAGTCTGTATGTTAACCGAGGTGTAGCAGGAGCCTGGCAGCGATGCAGAGCGTGTGAAATCCACCGTGCCTCGTAGTCAGGCTGTGCAAAGCCCGTGTTCAAATCCCTTCTGGGACACCTGTAAGTAGATCGCACTGTGAACAAAGGCATGTATAAGAAAAATGAAATTCTTAGAGCAACTTTTCCTAAATTTCCAGCCCTTCAAAGTCTGTGTGTCCAGTCAGTCTTGTTTGGGTTATACATAAAAAGTACAGACTCGTTTGTAACACTTGGTATTCATGTACTGCACACCTATCTGATCACATAACCTCACTGCCTCCTCTCGCCTCTCCTGGTGCTGTAGTTGAATCACAGCACCAGCTTTGCTCACAGTATGTTTTCACTGTGGTTGTTGAGGCAGTATCAGTATTAGCACACCAAATACCTGGCAATCATGAACCAAGCCACAAAGAGGCAGGAGTTTGCTTTAAAAACACATGGTTTTAAGAAGTGTGTAGGTTTCATTCTACCCGACTTCTTGCATTTCAGTATTGAGACTCTTGCTTTCAAGCTTTTCACCTCCACCACCATGGTTAGAAATAATATTTTGGTCCATGAGGTGGGCGTGCCAGAAACCATAAGGTATCTTGAGGCTCACAATGAATTGATTGAATTGACAATGTTGTTCAGCTGTTTGTAAGATTATCTAGCATTTAAACCGTGCACAAAAAAGTCCGAAGTGGGTAGAAAATGTTGTCAGACTGAAATGGTAGCTGACTTTGCAAAGGTGTAAACGGTGGTGAAGGATGAGTGGTGCCAGCTGCCTGCACGGCCCCTTGCCTGCCACGGACTTTCCGTGTGGCCTTGGGCAAGTCACTTGGCTTCCCTGGGCCTCAGTTTCTTGCCATCGGAAAAGGTGGGGCATTTCCTCACTGCACAGAGGTGCTGGGGAGATAGGTATTTTACAAGGGCGATGGGATGGGGCAGTAGGGTTTCTAAGATTTGTTCTACAAGGTCAAAGTAATAGAGAGTTAGAGTTAGCCTGGATTCAGAAATGGAAATTGTTTATTATGTTAAAACTGTTTCAGGAAACTAAGATATTAAATAAATTATTCCCCCCCCCCAAAAAAAAAAACAACCTACAACTTGATTCTGCTACAACAACTTGTAAAAAAATCTCATTTGTCTTTCTTCTTCAGTAATTCTGAAATATGAGTGGTTTTTCTCATTTTATTCTGAAATTAAAGCTGCATGAGCATCTTCATCTAGGTATAAAACAAAGCTGCTTGGTTAACATTAATTGGTGGGCCTTCAGTTTAGTTCTCAGTCATCTCTCTCAGGGACAGCAATGAAAAAGGTTAAAAAGGTATTGCCAAGTAGGATACAAAGAGGACTTTGGCTTCAGAATTTATCAGACTGAATGAATTAGTGGGAAGATCCCTTCAGGTCTTTGCACTTCAAGTGAAATAGCTCTGCACGTCTGCAGTGCCGCCTTAGTTCAGGTAAGGTGTTTTAGTGATGCCTTCAAACAGCCTGTCTGGTCTCCCTGCAGAAAAGAGCGGCCAGGCTCCGCCAGCGAGACTCTGCCTTGCAAAGCTGAACTCAGGCGGCTCCGTCTGAACTGAGCCGGGGAGCCTGCGCCTCATACAGCGACTCTGGGCTCGGGTGCCTCAGAGCTCACCGCAGCTCCCTTCAGCCTCTTTCGCTGTTCCCCATGGGGCTGTAACAAAGCTGAGTTAGGAACACAATAAAGATGTACCTAAAGGAGAAGTAGACCATATTTTGTAATCAACCCTCCAAAGCTTTTGTGGGTTAGCAACACGGTTCCACTTTTGACTCATCTCTAGAAATGAGCTTCCTTTCTTTCTGCCAAAAAAGGTGACCTGCCAGCCAGTCTGACGCAAGGTAATTTGTCCTGTTTATCTGATGACTTTGATAAGGTGTAGAGATTACTGCTCTTCCTTCAAACTAAAGTACTGGTTTATTTATATGCTGTAATCCCAAGTGACTTTTTTTACGGTGAGAGCTTGAACGTGACAATAATTTGGAGAAAAATCTTAGTTGTAAAACTAAAAAAGCACTCTAAATACGCTTTTGGTGTCTTTTCTTCCAGCTTGCACATTATCCCTAGTCCTGGCCCCTCTCAGCAGTCACGAGATAAGCTTCGAAGAAACAAGGCCGTTGATTGACGGCTCATTAGAAGTTGCAAGAGCAGGACAAGGGAGGCTGCCGCAGCCGGGGCTCGCTGCCTGCCTGCCCGGGAGGCTGCTGGTCAGCACCGGCCTGAGAGGAACAAAGACCACGGGAGACGCTGGAGGAAAACAACATGAAATTTTCATGGTGCGCGAGAAAGGCCAGGTGTAATGGATCAGGGCCAAAGCCTCCCCTGCCCCCACTGCCCCGCCGCGTAGATTTACTTTCTATATATAGGCACAAACGGAGACTATAGGTTGTGCCACGCAGCACGTACACGCACGCACAAATTCAGGGAATCCTGACTTCTCTATGCCTGACTGAATTTATTTGTCGATCCACTTATAAATGAAAGGCTCCAAGTATGTACAGTGTTAATATCTGTACATAATAGATGTCACGGCTCCAGCTTTAGATAAGGTCACACACTGAGCCAAACTCACCCCTGCAGCGTAAGCCAGGCAAGGTTTACTGGGAATGAATTTGGCTTAATGTGCCTGCCTGTAGTTATGTTTGTTTTTACAGATCCTGTTTATCCCTCGTGTAAGCATATTCCTCATAGTTAGAAGACTTCTACCAAAGCCAATCCACCTTCAACCCACGAACCGGGATGTCTGTTTCTTTAGCTTCCCTCGGGGGTCCCTCGAGCCCCCTGGCTCATGCTGGAGAGCGCTTGCTCGTCAGACATCAAAACCCCTTCTCACCGTGCAGGGCTGGTGACAGCCCTCCCTCAACCCTGTGAGGGCTAAACAGTAGAGAGGCGTTCATAACAAATTAATGCAAGGAAAATTAACCTTTGCCCTTTGTAGACAATGTCATCTGACAATAGCTACAAGTGATTTTTAGTTGAAATTTTCCAATGGTGTTTTTTCCCTCAAATTCCCTCTTTTCCATGCTGAGGAGTATTCTGTTTAACGTGTACGTAGGTGTGCTTGATGTCAAAGATCGTATTATTTCTATTCCTGTAGGTCACCTAGTCAGACTGCTTCTGTAAGTACTCAGAAAAACACAGTTATCTGTCTTATCTAGTAGTTATCTAACTTCTAGTTATCTTCTAGTTATCTACTTTTCATGAATAGTCAAATACAAGGGCTTCAAATTTATCTTTTGTAAGCTTTCGTACTAGTAGAAATTCGCTATACAAGTGGACCAGCATGTTTGTTTTGGCATTTTAATACATTAAATACTTGCAGAATCTTTTGTAGGATACTCCTAAATCTGGGACACCCTAGAGAAAACACTAGACTTCAAGAGAAAATTTCTACAAGAAGATCGAGGTGGGCTGCAACAGCTGCTGTTCGACTGTTTAAGCTTAGAAACTCTCACATCCTGCTGGAATTTAAGCAACACTTCTATTTGCATAAAGACTTTACAGGTTGAGGAGAGACTGTGTTTTGTGGAATGGATAAACTGAGACCGTAGACATTGTTATGGCATGGAATTTATTGATAAAACCTAAGCCCAGGACCTCCGTTCTTCAGTAAGCATAGCTTAATATTAAGTTCCCTTAACCTAGTAGTGTTACGTGGGCATAAAACTGAGGTAAACAAGCATATAATCTAGTGCTCAGTTTCAGATTAAGAAAAATTGCCTTTCCTATAATACAGTAATAACATTTTTCACTTCTTTACTATGCTTTCTCTTCAGATCTCAAAGAGTTATACAGGTGATGCGTAAAATTATGACTTTATTTTAGCAATAGAAACTCTGAGTCCTGAGCCAGGCAAGGTGCCTTGCCTACAGATTCAGTTTGAGCCATCTTTCACTCCTTTGTTCTGCCTTCTGCTCATGCAGATATAATTTTACTTTCACTTAACCGTTGAATTTACTTGTAATTATTCAGAAAAATTTCCAAAGTGCTATCTGCTGTAAAACACGATAAATTAATAAGGATTGGAGCTTGCATACAGAAATCAGCTGATTTCAGTAGAAGTTTGGCGATGGGAATCAGGAGCTCTGAGAGAATCGCCTAACACACAGCTATAGCAGAAAGCCTGTGTGTGCATGTGCAGGCAAACACCCTTTCAAAAATTGCTATCGCAGCACAGCGATACACAAAAAGGCACGAGATGTAACCTTTCTCCTATATTGTAATCCATCCCTTCCCTAAGTGGCTGCAGTGAATTGAAAGGAAATATTGAAGCAAGCTGCTCATTCTTCTGGCGTGGGGCTGTGTGGGCTTCCTCGAGCCCCGCGCCACACAAAGGCGAGCACCGCTCTGCAGGGACCCGGCGGTCCCAGGGGGGCCCCGCGCGGGAGCTGCCATATCCCTCCATTGTGATTTCCCTTCGAAAATAGTCTAGTGCTTTACAAAAAGCCCAAAACACAATAGCGTGACTCAGCAGTTTGGATCTGCAGGCTACCAAGCCAGCTCTGTAAAGGTGCCATTGCTTGCGACCCAAAGAGGGGCGATTCCAGTGCCGCCTGCTTTTGAACCTCGCTTCACGGTCAGCCTTCGGTAAAGGAGTCCAACAGTCTCATGTCAGTGCTGCCGCTGAGGTGCTGGATGTCCGTGGGCAGATGTAGTGTGAGATGCTGAAGTAATAGGCGTTTAAGGAAAACAATTATGTTTTCCTTAAACATCAGGAAATAACATAATTGTCAAACCTGCCCTGTGATTTTGGGAGGCCAGCTAGCATCTGGGACTGGACACCAGAAGTCATTAAGCAGGCAGGTGAGGTAGCTACCTCAGCTTCCCTGTCAACAAAGTAGGTCGGACACCGGCTTGCCTGCCTCTCTCTGTTACCATAACACTACTATTTGTAACGTCCTTTCACAACAGAAAGGACCAACTACAGCTAGTAACTACAGCTAGTAACACTCCGCGGCGGTGCTGGGGGCCGGAGTCGCCGGTCCCCTTCCTTGGCAGGAGAGAGTAAGAGAAAGACAACTGAAAAATGAGACCAGGTGGTGGAAAGCAAGGGCACTGGCGGAGCAGCAAAGGAGACGAGAGGACGAAAAGACGAGAGGGGAGACAGAATTAGCAAACAGATGCAGAGATGTGAGAAAGAAAAGGTAACAGAAAACTGTAACGAACGAGAAGGAAAGAGGAAAAAGAATATGAAAGTTGATTTAACCAGAAGTAGTCCTGCTGGTTAGTCCCCCGGGAAGGGGAGCGATGAGTCAGGTCAGGCGTGAGGCTGTGCCGCATCAGCGGGGAAGGCAGGGTGCTTCCCCAAGAAAGGGGAACAAACCAACCCTGAGTCACAAACGCAGAGAGGGCGGGCGCTGCCTGTCCATAGCCTTACAGCTGCCCGTGCCCCACGCGTTACAGCCACCGAGGGGTGGGACCCACAGCTCTCAGCCGGCTGCCTGGCTCTGCTCGCCCTGGCTTTTCCACCCTTCTCCACCCTCTCCTCCTGCCATTCCTCTGAAACCAGCAGTCAGCCTGCTGTCTGCGTGAAACCCTTGTGAAAGCTTTAATTGCCCCAAGTTCGTGGGTACCCGATCGGCTTTCAACCTTCCCCTTTTGTTTTCCCCACTTTGTTTTCCACCTAAGTTTTCCTCCAACCAGAAGTTCAGGGCAAGATTTTAAAATCTGTGGCAATGCTCAGGCGGGACTTCTGTACCCAAGGTACACACGGACGTTTGAAAAGACGGCCATTTGGGGTTTGATACTTTCCAATAAAGTGGCTCTTTGACATGAAGCGTGCTATTTATTCAATTGCAAACTGCTTTTTCCATGGAATTTTTTGAAACGGTTATGTTAATGTCTCCCTTTAAAGAGGAGACAACTCTTGCACTTTGCTGGGTTTTTTGTTCCAAACTGCTCTATTTTCTGTGAGCTACCCCCCAATTTTTCTTTTCTTTTCACAAAAATTGGAAGCAAATAATGAAAATCAGTCCAGAGAGTTTCATGTTCTGTTATGAGTTTTCCACGTGTGTCAATCTACTCTGCCTCAGCACTGGGCAGGGAGGGAGGACAGGAGTTTGAAGGAAGACAACCTCCCTTTAACAAAATGGACAAAAATACCATTGGCCACCTGCTGGCACCTTTTGAAGGAGCTCAGGTTTTCCACCACAGTATTGTCCGTACCGTATACCTGTGGAACCTGAAGCACAAACCAAGAGAGTGGATCCCGCTCTAGTCTTTTTTGCCTTCGGCAGAGCCGGGATGCAGGCGTCGCCTCCTGATTTCCCTGCCCTCTGCAGCTCTTCCTGCCCTGTCAGTCCTGGCAGTGGGTGACCTGCTGGTTTTCATGAGGGGGCCATAAAAATGAAACAAAGATTATAAAAAAGAAACAGCGAACACCTCTCCAGATTTAAGGAGAGACTTTACTGTAGTTTTGTAAGAGGATCTCATCTATCTCTTTAATAAGTAAAGAATTTGGGTGACACAGGACCTTCTTGTCTCCAGTGGAGGACATTTTTTCCCCGGGGAACCTGAAGCTTAGTTATTAAAAATGAAAATCTGTCTCAGCCTTTCAACTCAGTTCTTGGAAACACCAGCTGTTAAAAAGGGGAGAGTTAAAAAGGAGCCAAACCGAGGGACCCTTTCCAGATAAAACTTTCCTGTGATCTTGGTACCAGGACGGCTGCATCCGGCTGCATGGAGGAGAAGAGGTGAGCTATGATGCTTGTCACATATCACACAGAAAATGCTGCGTTTCCTCTTAGGTGCTGCCTACCTGGAGTGCTGAGCTGCACGTTCACAATTCAAACCCGAAGAAAACCCTCTCCCCAAAACTGACTGGTGCAACTCCCCAGGCTGGTGTGGGAAATGGCTTTTCACGAGCATTAGAGGTACTGCGATGAACTGGGGAATCGTTAGTTGCAAACATTCCTTCAGGAAAATTATAAGGTGTCCTGTTCTGCCAAATTATTTTCAGACTTGTTTTCCAGGTTTTGAGATTTGTCAGAAAGTTGTTTGGTTTTTCCTACCCAAACTGTAAAAGTCTATCCATTCTAGTTTTACTGGAATTTGGAGATGATTTGCCACTGGATTCACTGGGAGAAGAATAAGGTCCTCAGTTTTATGTTAGTCCTCATAAGTATACATAAAAAAATACTACCTTTACAATGAATACAGTAAAAACAAAAAGTCAAGGAAGCAAAAGGAGATTTTTCTACAAAAAGTGGATTTTTTTTGCCTTCATGGCAATCTTTAACTTTTGTGTTTTATAAAAAAACTTCTAACACAAGGAGAGTTTATTAATATCATTAGCTGAAGACAATAAAGACAAATATCAAAAAGTACTTTGAGAATATTCTATGGGTGGTGAAACAGAGGACATAGATTTACATATGAAAATGCGGGGCCTGAATTCACAAACAACGGTGTCCCCGGCCAGAGACTCCGCTCAACGGTATTCTGAGCTGACGGAATATTCAACATCCTGTAAGTCCTTTATGAAACTGATAGGAAAACCTGCAACTGGAGCAAAAAAGTGAAGCCCTTTTTGTATTTTTCTATTCTATATTTCTAATATTTATCTTTCTTTTT
>NW_009186726.1:0-8340 GCF_000690835.1 Fulmarus glacialis
TGAATGATTTCCCCCCCACCCCCAGGTTTTCATGATCAGCACTGGGGGAGCTGGGAAATTTTGTGGCCAGTGGCATATTTTTATTTAAAATTGCGGTCAGTGGACGTTTCTCCTTCTGCTCCAGCATCGTTGTCCTGTTCACAGCTATTAAGGCTTAAGAAGCTTGATTCTCTGAGGCTCGTATCCAAGGGCATCAGTCATTAACACGCTGAGCTACATCTGCTTCTTGGCTAAGACTGAAGAAAGACATCTTAAGCTGGAAATCCTGCTTGCTCGCTCACTCGCTCGCTCTCTAGTGCATACGGAAGGGGAAGCATATGCAGCAGCAGGTTCCTTTTTTTTTTATTCCTCACTTTGCTGCCTCACTTTGGAGATGCGGTGACAAGATAATGGAGTGAGTGTCTCCCATTTCCAGGGAAGAAAATTACAGGAGTCAGCCAGAGAAAGGAAGGAGCAAGTTAAATAACAGCAGAAATAGGAAGGAGGACAGTGGTGAAGAACCGAAAATAAAATTAGAGGAAACAGGTGGAAGGCTGGCATAAAGCTGGGAGATATTTTAGGCTGAAAGTGGTTTGGTGTTTTTTTTTTTTCTTTCTTTTTTCTTTTTTGGTTGGTTTTAAATTCGAAGCTGGTTTTGGAGATCCCTGCAGTAAACCAGGCTGCTTTAGTGTAGAGCAGCTTCCCCAACGTGTCCTTTTCTCTCTCCCTGCCTGCTGTCTCTGCTGTTGCTGCTGCTGACAGAAACGTGTTAGGAAAGCAGAAAGAGAAAATGCCAGCCATCCTGGTAGCCTCCAAAATGAAATCGGGACTACCTAAACCCGTACACAGCGCTGCTCCAATCCTGCATGTCCCAACAGCCAGGACCATCCCACAGCCCTGTTACCTGAAGTTTGGGAACAAGGTGGAGGTGACGAAGCCATTGTATTCCAGCCAGATTCCTCTCAAATCTCCTAATGGACAAGAAAACACAGGAGATGGACTCCCACCAAGGAAGAGTAGCTCGCTAGAAAATGGATTTGACACACAGGTTAGAAGGCACCAAATGCTGGGGAGGTGTATGAGGGAATTTATTTCTATATCGAATGTGTGCAGCAGGTTTTCTGAGGTAGATAGTGGTGTGAACAGCAGTGAGAGAAGGGGTGTATGTGGTGTGTGTGGGTGTGTGTAATAACATCTGTCTACAGTGGTGGGATGTTTTATATTCCATATAGTGGCATGTGTTACCAAGGGGTGGCTTTGTAATTTTGTCAGCATGGAGGAGCTGATGGTGGGGTGGTGAGGGATGGTGGTGTGTGTGCTGTTTGCCTGCGTTGCCTTCTCTATTGCCTTTGCTCGAACTTGTGGGATTTATGGAAGGAAGACGGTAGAGATGTTGTTTATGGGGTGTGTTCTTTGTGTTCTTTCTGTAGGTGCTAATTGTAATGGCTGGGTTGTGTGCCTGGGATGGAGAAAGGTTGCTGCTTGTCATGAATGTATTTTGTGTCATGTACTGTACTGGAGCATCAGTTGTGTGAACATTTTGTATATGTAGTTGTGTGGGGAGTGAATGAGAGGCAGTGCTTGATGTTAAATTACAATACGCATGTCATTCTTAGTGCAGCTAAGTTAAATAGATTATGCAGGAAATTAATGCTCAAGTGGAATTGTCTGGTTTAATGCTATATGTGCATGACATCATAGATGCAGCACATTATCAATATGCATTTTTTTAGATTTCCCTTTAATGTGTATCAGTTTTCTAATGTATTCTTATATATACTGCTTCCTGTATAGGGAGGAGAAACGTACGTTCTTCAGCTGGTTTAATTTTTGTCAGCATAGTAACGTTTTCAGCGTGGCTCGGATTGCCTTGTACTGCTGATGTCCCGGTGTGCTCAACAGCAGTGTAAGCAGATAGTACGTGTTAGCGTACTACGGTGTGAGCAAAGCAGATGGTCTGCTGCAGCAAGCAGAATTGATTAACATTGTATAGAGATTGCTGTATAGCAGCATGATGTATTTTGGCAACAGTCATATACATTACAAGCTGCTTCTACTGATATCTGAGCCCAGTAGAAGGTGATACCATTATACTGGGATAGGGAAATGATGACAGATACTTATCTCTTCTTTTTTTTTTTTTTTTTTTTCCTTTTCCTTCCTCAAGGAATAATGGGTCATCCCTACCATCTAGCTTTTGAAATCTATGGCCTCATAACCCTATCCTCTTAAGACAAGTGCGACTACTGATTGGGCATGTTTGGCCCCGTGCCCTGAATTTTAGGATATGCTACACTTTCATTGCTGGTAGACAGGGTGACGTATCGGGCTGCTCTGGCCAGATGAATATGACTGTAGCAGTTCCTGAGGGACTGAGAGCAGGAAAAGGAGACAGACAAGTATTGGTGGCAGGGTGGTGGCAGCAGACAGACCGACCTGCACATCACATCTTGTTCTTAAGAGAAATAAGTACCGTTTTTTCCTTGTGCTAGAATGTCCTTGTGATTCTGAAATGTCAGCAAAATCTCATTATATGCTGCTTTTTCTCTCAGACATGCCTTGGTTTCTGCACAGAAATCTACATTCCTGCAAAAGTGATTGTTATTCATAAATACTTTCTCATCTTATAATAATTATAATCAGAGAGGTCCTGCCAGCGGTAGCCGTTTGCAGCAGGAAGGGGAATACTGTGGTGGTTTTAACCCTTATACAGATGTGGAACAAAACCCATGTTTTTTATATCCTGATGATGAAAGGGTCTTCATGCTAACTTGTTATATTTAAACAGGGAGTGATTTTGGCTAAAGGAATTTCAACTAATTTTGAGTTTTGAATAACTTCAGCAGTGGGAGAAATGCTAAGCTTTGTCATTCTCAGTAACCTCATTTGGGTAGCAGTCTTAGCAGATGACCAGCACCTTTTAAGGTGTGAACCATTGAGGTTTGTTTTACTATCCATTATCTTGAATAAACACAGTCCTTTTTTGTTATTCTTATTGATCCAGCTTTGATCCCTCCGCCCACATAAGCATGCAGATTTTTGCCATTCAAGGTAGTAATTTGGAACGTTGATCTGTATCTAAAGGGAGATTTTTCCAGATCGGTTGTATCAAGGGCAATGTTCTTTTCTTTTTCTGCTGTCCCTCCCTCCCAAGGGAGGAGGAATGGGATGGATGGACAGCTGCCAGACAGTATGTCAACAGCTGAAGCATTTTTATCTTGGGAAACCTTCAGCTACATGCAGGTATAGAAGTGCTTTCTGATAATAAGCCTAGTAAGGTTTAGTCTTAAATACTGCACTAGGACTAAGTATCTCAAGAATCATAGACATATCCTATGAGGGTGATCACTTGCTTTTATCTTAAGCACCAGTGTGGCCCTCACCATTTTACTGTGCAGGCACCTGGCATCCCCAGTGAGGGAGGGAAGTTATATTCTTGTCATGGCATTTAGAGTTTAGATCCACAAGTAGGAGGGATACCAGATGCTTTGGCACCTCTCTTTTGTAGATCTCAGTCCCTGAATGGAGTTTTGAGCCCATGGGCAAGGACATAATATCCTCCTGGGTGGGTGGAGGGAGAATGAAAAAGAGATTGTGACACTTGGATCAAAAACCGAAGAGAAGAAATAAAAATGACCGAAATCTATTTAACTTGTGCTGTATCCCTTACTGAGGCCGAACCTGGAATTTGCATAAGCTATTTCCATCAAAACCCAAGGTGGTATCAGGCGACTTGCAACACAAGTGGCAGAGAAGCACTGCTTTTGTACAACTGCTTAGCGGTTAGAGCATTCACTCAGAAGGTAGGATATCTGAGTTCAGTTTCTATTTCAACATGAGGGAGTTCAAACTCCTGTCATATCTCTGGAGGGTTTCATAATCAACAAGCCACAGGATGTTCTGGGAGTATTTTAGGGAGTTGCTCTTAATCCTGTTCAAGTTCGTCCTCTTTGCGCTACATAAAACAAAGTTCAGTTGCACGTACAGAATAAGGACAGAGAGCAACTTGACCTCTGCTTTAGGACATCTGCTTACAGGGAAAGCGATGATGGGAGGGATGAAACAGATAAGATGGGGTACCTTTAACTATTTGTGTATATGATTTTTTTCTCTCTCACCATGGTGTATATATGCTTCGGCTTCGAATTTCTATCTGCTTTTTTCCCTGCACTTAGTTTACCGATTATTCTGGAGAAGAGCCTGTGTCTAGTGCATAGACCAGAAGTCACAATGTGAAGATACTAGACCATGTTCTAATGCTGTTCTAGCATGTTTCAAGCCACTTGCACACCCGTGCTAGGTTCATGAGCATTTTTGGTCCAGGTGGTACCTAACTTGAACCTGATTCTTTGGAGAACGTGGGCATTGCAGGTGGTATTCATTAAAGTACTAATTTTTTAAAAATGCTGAAAATCAAGGTGACCCACTTGAGAAATGTGATATCACTTCTCAATATTTTGATTTTTTTTCTTTTTTCTTCTTGATATAGTTTTACATGTGTAAGCTGGATTTTATAGTGACTGGAAGTTTTGTGCCTTAAGGCCATATAAGGGCAGCATGTTATTTAAAATGCTGTGCAATTTATAAAAAGAATTCTTCAGAGTATTTCAGAGGCACTTTCCAAAGGAAGGTCTGAGGGTTTTACCATCAAGCCCATTGTAAATGCTAGTCGGAAATCTTCAGTCGATGAATCATGGCGGTATCATTCCTATTTTATTGTTACTGATATACACACTCCATTCATTTTTCCATATTAAATTCCCTGTGTTGTGCACAACAGTATCCTACTGTTGCACTGGTGCTTATTTTGTCTAATTTGAAAACACCGCCAATAAATTGTACCCGTATTTAGAGAGCATTGTTTTGGAAATATTTAACTTTGTTACCAGAGAAACTTCCGTCAAGTAGATAGCAAGATAGTTATCTCTCACATACAAAATGGTATTTATTAGTTATTCTGAAAAAGTTTATGTATTTGGCTACTAAATTTCCATTAGTTACTTAAGACAGAAGTCATTGCCAATTAGAAGTCCATGGGCACAGTAAAATTTTTCATGCAGGGGGCAAGAAGAAAGATACCGTTCCAGGAATATAGTCTGTTGCCATGTTATTGTGAAAGCCACCGAAGGAGATAATGGATTTAATTATGGTGTTTATTGCTGCTCTGTTGTATTCTCTAGCTTCTTGATTTTCATTCTCTGGAGAACCTAAAAAATAATTACTGTTTCTATCTTACATAACTGTAGCAGTCCTAAAAGCGCTGGGACCTTACTAAGTCATTGGTCCCGCCCTTCCACTAAAACACTTCAAGTTGACAGGCATCTATTTAACCTGGAATTAAAGTATGTGTATTCAGCAATTACCCATAACTGTCCTTAAAGTTTGACAGGGAGGGCTGGGCATGGGATTTGTTACTTCTTTGCAAATGTCTTTGCAATATTAATTTGCTGAAAGTTAGGCAGTTATCCTTGGTGGACATGGAAGGCAGATGCTCACTAGGTGTTATCATGTTCTCCCTTGCTTTTCTTTTTCTCCACGCTAGGCAAACCTAATTCTTTTAATCTTTTCTCTCAGGATTTCTAGAACTCTTCCAACTCTTTGTGCTATCTGCTGAACTCTTTTCAGTTTGCCTTGACCTTGTTTTAAGAATTCAGTTCAAAACTGGATAGATATCATTGCAATAAAACCACCTTGTTCGGCTAGATTTTTCTTCACATTGCTTTCCTAATTTGTGGAGATCATGTTGAGTTGGGCCTTCTAGATCTGGGGCCTTCTAGATCTGGGGCCTTCTAGATCTGGGGCCTTCTAGTTCTCCCCGTTTTCTAGTCTTACACTAGATTTTTCTTCTGGTGATTTAGTTGTTCTTTCCTAATTTGTAAAGATCATCTACATCTGGGGTGTTCTAGATCTGGGGTGTGCTCCAAAAACATTTGCAATACCCATCGAGATTAGAAACATCCCTGGGTTTTTCTCATTAGCCATTCTGTAGTCCAAGTCAATGACAATGGTATAGAATGGAATTGATAGAGAAGCTACATTACAGATCCCTGCAAAAAAATCTATTGGATCACCATTCCCAGGTTGATAGCACACTACTGACAAATTTCAGGGACGTTTTTCAGTCAGTTGTGCGCTGCCTTGAAGTACTCTAGCTGCTCACAAATTGATTACTTAATAGGTTGCTCCAGTATTTTTCCACGCTTCAAATTTAGGCTTGCGTCAACTGTTTCATGAGCCACATGTGACTTGCAATCTGTTGGCTATTGGTTAGCCTTCTCTGCCTCACTACCCCCGTTCCCATGCCATTAGCAATCCAAATGAATCCGTATAGTTCAGATATTAGTAATTACTTTCCTATATTTCAATTAACTTTATCAGAAGCTGTTTATACCTCCCTATCACTGTCTTGCTAATGTGAAGCTTCATAGAAAGAAAGATTAATAAAGCATATTGCAGAGAAATTATGCCTTCCTTTCTCACGTGCATTAGCCAATTTTATGCATGATACTGGGCTTCACAGTTTTACTACAGAGCCATCGTGCAGAAGGGGTAGGAATCAAGCAAATCTTTAGCTGGACCCAATTTAAAGTCAGATGTACATTGACTGGTTTCAATGCCGTTATGTGAGCTGCCTCAGTGGTGTAAAATTTGGTCTCGCTACCACTGCTAGGCTAATTATAAAAGAAATTGTGAGAAATGTAGTCAGTAATACTGATAACTTCAGCATAAAAGATAGCTTTTTGCGATGTTGGAAGAAACCAAATGAGGTCACGTTTAGGATGTGAACAAAGGAGAAATTTTACTGAAGAGTTGGGAAAATCTATAAGAAAAGAAAAAAAGAAAAAATAAAACCTATAGATTCAGGCTATCAAAATATATAACAAAAAAAAATTTAAATTAGTATTAATTTTAATGAGCTTGCTTATGTAATTATAGTTAGGTACTTAAGTACATTCCTACAAAAAAAACCTTGCCGTATCTTGCTTTCTGATGGAATTTTTTTTTTTTTTTGGCACACTGTAAGCAATCTGAGGCTATTAAGTAGCCAAATTCATCTTCTATTTATGATTACAATAGTTTTGATAATATGTTTATAGATACATACAGGTAAATATTAAATTGTTACGAGGTTGTTCCAAATGAAATGTTACCAGATAGAAAACAATGCATAAATTGTTTTATTGTGAATATTAACATGGAATTTTTAGTGATCTGTCTTTTAATATAAAAAGCTACCCTGTTTTAATGCCCTGCGTTTGAACAGCAGATGTAAGATTGCACTATAAACTCAGCAGGCTGTTTCATTGTTGGGTTTTCATTTAGAATATGCAAAAGATCACTTGGAATTCAAACTTCCATTCAGTTTTCAATTGTCCTGGATAATGAGTGAAAATGTTTTTTGCTCTGATTTCAGTTTAATTGTGACAGTTCTTGACTAAAAGACCATTTGGTCGTCGTGTAATGTTCCTTCCCAAGTTCAGTACCTTCGCTGTCAAATTGCCCGAGATGGGATTTCCAAAGATATTTATTGTTAAGCTAATAATGCTGCTGTTGAATTCACTCAAGTTTTTACGGCCCATGGTTAGTGTTTTTGAACCTCTCATTTGATAGGACCTTTTTTCCTGCTTCCAATTTATTTTATTTTTTATGCTATTTCTCTGATCTCTGCTAATAGGTTATATCTAAGGGGCTTCCAAATTTTAATATACTTAACCTAAGAGCACTCCTTAGAGGTAGGGATATTGTTCTTATTCTATAAATGAATGGCTAAGGCACAAAGAGACTTACCCAAGGTCGTAAAGTCTGCAGTGCTATAGAAAATTACTAGCTAGTCCCCTGACTATTAGATTATCTTTCTCCTTTGCTACCACTTGTTAATCAGTTCAAAATGCTTATGCATGTGGTGTCCATGTGTTCTCCCTCTGTCCTTGAAACTGTTAGCTTACTCCATGTTACTCCCTGTTTTAGCAAGTAATTTTTATCATCTTCTGCTCTGACACTTGATGTATGGCAGCACCCAAGCAGGACACTGGTCCAGCTGTCCTCTAACCAGAAATGGGTTAATTATTAATTTTTTTTCTTGCTTTCTCCCTGCCTGCCTTTGCCTCCCTGGCGGCACTGGTGAATTTCTTTGACAGCTTTTAGAGTTTTGCTTCTTATTTTTCCTAGATAGTTTGTCCATTGTGTGTTCCACAGAACTTCTCTTTGTTGATGTATGTGTTGTATTTCAGTTCTGTTAGATACTCAGTCTCTGCTGGAAGCTTGTTTGAACTGCAGTTGGCTTCAACAGAGAAGCATTAAGTCTTTCTACCTATCTAACTGCTAGCTGATAGAACCAGGGAATCATTTAGGTTGGAAAAG
>NW_009186727.1:0-4601 GCF_000690835.1 Fulmarus glacialis
GCCCCCCGGGGACGGGGAGGCGCGGTTTGCCGCTGCCCTCCCGTGGGGCGGAGCGGGTCTTTGTTCAACCATGGGCCTGCAAAAGAGGTTTGGGCTTGGCGGTAATGGGGGCGGCTTTGCTCACAGGAAGCGCACAGGGCTGACAGAGGGCCGTACTTGGTGGTGGCTGCCGTATGACATTTAAAAGAAGGACCGCTGTTCCTCTGCAAGAGGATAAGACTTTTATTTGCTCTAGAATGCCCTGAATTACTAAGCTTTAAAACGCCTGTGTATAGTATTTGCAGGTCAGAGTTAGTTATTAAAGGCAGCAGTCTCACTGTGCTCCACGTCAAGGGCCCCACATAAGCACACTCGTGATTGTAAGGCAGCTTCGCTTTACGGGTAGAGACATTTAGAACTACACGTGTCAATGAAGGAACTAACAAAATCCGAAGTATGCTATGCAGAAAGAGCAGTCAGACACTTTTTTCCTGTAGTAATTCAGAATAACGTCAACTTGACTGTTTAAACAAGATCACAGGAAAAAAGTCTAAAGAAGCCGGTGGAAGAGTCTTTTCTGTGCTCTCACAACTTATCACAAGGATAGGGTAAACTGTAATTAAAATGAAAAGAGCAGAAATTATTTAAGTGTATTTAAAGAGGTTCCCACATCATCAAGAGGAATAGGCGACGACAGGAGCCAGGAAAGAGCATTTGAAATACACCCGTTCGCTCGAGCAGTCATCACATGCTTCCGATTGTAAGGGAGATGCAATCAGACTAGAATTGCCACTTGCAGAGTCATCTTGTTTTGGATCAGGTTTATAACACGGCCCAAGGAATGGAAAACAAGATCTCAGTATCATCAAAAGGAAATGTATCCTACTGACAGGAGCAGGATTATTAAAAGGCAGTCCATGCTAGAGGCAAATCTGATGATACTAGACCCATTCTTATTTAATAAAGCTGACTCTGACATTTTTAAAGTACTTTTTTCCTGGGATCTGCTTTCATCCAATGCTAAATAAAATACAAGTAAGTGCTGGAGGGGTAGAAAAATGGCCTCTTTAAATAATGGTAATTCTAAGACATAAGTTCTAATCACAGCATTAGTTTGTGATTTAAAAAGAAAAAAAAAATCTGCATTTAGAAGTGGAGGAAATAATTACTCTATTTTGCACTTGATACCTTGTGAGATGAAGCTACTATTTTTTTTTCTTGAGACAACACTGGTTCTCAGACACTTGGATACATTTAAGGAAATTTAGAATCATAGAATAGTTTGGGTTGGAAGGGACCTTTAAAAGTCATCTAGTCCAACCCCCCTGCCATGGGCAGGGACATCTTCAACCAGATCAGGCTGCTCAGAGCCCTGTCCAACCTGACCTTGAGTGGTTCCAGGGATGGGGCATCTACCACCTCTCTGGGCAACCTGTGCCAGTGTTTCACCACCCTCATTGTGAAAAATTTCTTCCTTATGTCCAATCTAAGTCTACCCTCTTTCAGTTTAAAAGCATTCCCTCTTGTGCTATCGCAACAGGCCCTGCTAAAAAGTTTGCCACCATCTTTCTTATAAGCCCCCTTTACTGAAAGGCCGCAATAATGTCTCCCTGAAGCCTTCTCTTCTCCAGGCTGAATAACCCCAACTCTCTCAGCCTTTCTTCATAGGAGAGGCGTTCCACCCCCCTGATTGTTTTCGTGGCCATCTTCTGGACCCGCTCCAACAGGTCCATGTCTTTCTTGTGCTGAGGGCTCCAGAGCTGGACGCAGCACTGCAGGTGGGGTCTCACCAGAGCAGAGTAGAGGGGCAGAATCACCTCCCTCGACCTGCTGGCCACGCTGCTTTTGATGCATCCCAGGGTACGGTTGGCCTTCTGGGCTGCGAGCGCACATTGCTGGCTCATGTCCAGCTTTTCATCCACCAGTACCTCCAAGTCCTTCTCGGCAGGGCTGCTCTCAATCCCTTCATGCCCCAGCCTGTATTGATACCGGGGGCTGCCCCGACCCAGGTGCAGGACCTTGCACTTGGCCTTGTTGAACCTCATGAGGTTCACACGGGCCCACTTCTTGAGCTTGTCCAGGTCCCTCAAATTTTTAAAATTCTAGTTAGAAATGAAATTCTTAAACTTCTGAGATAAGATGTATTTTTATTTCTTTTACACGGGAACATAAAAGACAATAGAAAAGGACCATGCTGTAACCATGGCCTATTATGCTTATGATTTTATAGGCATAATGGAGTATCAATAGAGTTACTCTTATGGTTAAAACACACACATGTGTGCTTGAGGATCAGGAATGGAAGGCCTTATCCCTTGTGCCCATGCTGTTACTTTTATTCATGTATGCAACAAAACAAAGAGTTGCTGTAGAATGATCAAAAACTGTAGAACAAATAATGCCGCTGATAGGGCTGGTCACATGAAGTACACCTGCCAGTTTTTAGGAACAGACAGAAGAAAACGCCCAGCTAAGATATGGTTTGAAAACATGCACACCAAAATCACTTCCATTTTAAATTGTGCAGACAGCATAGGGTGCTGATGGTGGGTGCTGTGGGCTCTGCCCCTGCCCAAGGCCGCTGCCTGACCTTCCTGGTGGTGGTGAGCAGGGCTGGGGCAGTGCCGGTGGGGGCAGCCACCTCAGGGTCCCCCCCGCCAGCGGGAGCCACATTCCGGCTTGGGCCCTGTCCGAGCCCGGTGGCCCTGGTCCTGCACCCCACCTCGTGCCCCAACGCCCATTCGACACCCAGCCCAACCTTGGCATGGCCCCCTCCCCGCGGACTTAGCTGGTGCTCACTGGAGTTTTGGCTGATTATTGTCACCGGATCTGCCTTGCTCTTCTTGCTTGGGTGCTGTGGGATGGTGACCCTTTTTCCTGAAGTCACTGTCCCTGCACACCTTGTCACCCACCCTCTGCTCCTGACTCACCTCCTCTTGCACAGCAGCCCACACTTGCTGCTCCCTGAAAGCCGACCTTGCACCTTAAGGATTTTATTCACAGAATTGAATTCATGAAGAGACAATTGTTGCTATGTCATGTGCTAGCAAACGGCGCAAATAACATCCCAATGGCAAATAAAGGGCAATTTTTTTCTGTGTGTATGAGAAAGTTCAGTATCAGCAAAGCTCTCGTGTAATAGAGGTTATGAATAATGCTTTTTACCATCTGTAGTTGGCAAGGAGACTTTGTCCCATCCTGGCAAGTGATGACACGGTCTCAATAAAACATAACTTTGTCACCTCCTGGCTGAATTACAGCAGTACAAAATAAGGGGATATGAACTCATCTGCCTTTATGGCTCTGCTAATACCAGAATGCAGCAAGCCAGCCCCCAAGCAATCAAAAAAATTATCAAAGTGCTCTTGTTTCTTTCCTTATCTCCCAGGCACTCGATGAACTGCGCCATTACACCCTGAAGATTCCCTGAAGGACTGTAATTCAACATATTTGCTCCTTACCCACAGCCTGTTACCAGGTAACTTTTCTTTTTGCCAGAAAAAGAGCTGTTCTTTTTTCAGTTAGAGAGTTGCAGTTTTTGGCTTTAATAACGAATGTACATAGCACAGCAGACTGAAAGGAATAAATTTTAAATAAACAATAAACAGTACAAATTTCCTTTTGGCTTGGAAAGGAAGAAAGAGTTATAAACAACAAATGGCAGCCAAGTACCTCCCTGAAAAGTGCTACCATAAGAGGGTTACGAGGGAGACACAAAAGGCCCTCAACAGAACGAAATGAACTGGATCCGGCAGTGGATCTCCAGGAACCAGGAGGAGTTTTGTCACTGGTGTTAAGGGAGCAACATCAACTCCAATTAATAGAGCATTTCTCAGAATAATATCTTTGCTTTTACACTGAAAGTTGTGTGAAATTCATTGTTAATTTAGCTCTCATCTTCTTAAAACATGTATTACAAGTTCTGCAGCTACAGGCTGCTTGACCTTTGAGTGCAATCTACAATTAAGACCTTACTGCTAGTATTAAATCATAGGATTCAAGAAGCAGCTGAATTTACAGCATCTCTGGAAAACCCAGTGAAAACAAACACAGACTTTAGCCTTATTCGGCATACACTTGTCCTATGTCTGTGTGGATCACCTCTAATGTCATGCTCCTTCATGGAGTAGCATCATGGATATGCTAAACATCCTACCAAAATTAATTGGCTCTGCTTAAAAAAGTTAAGAGATTTTTCTCATCTGGAACAAACTGAAAAAAGACAACTTCAACAACATAAAAGCATCTCATTTTTCAAAGCTTCCTTTTATTCTTGTTTCTGGACTCTGATGCTCCCTGTACTCCAGTAATCTAGACCCTCCTGCTGGCGCATACGCTGTGTAGTTGCAAGTTGACTTTTTAGAGCCATTTTGAGCCAAGGCATACAATCTTAGCCAGCCAAACATTTTAAGCCTGCGCAGTTACACAATCTGGGTAGGGACAATATAACCTATGACAAACTGCGGCCTGGAGCACTACTTTGCTCAGTGAAACTATGACCACACCTTTTTAAATAACAGCAATGATTTACTTGAATGACCGTCTCTCATACTTGGCACTTCATGTCTGCACAGTATTCTGATACACAGTGGCACATGACACTACACGACATCTCAATCGGC
>NW_009186728.1:0-1338 GCF_000690835.1 Fulmarus glacialis
GGTTGTTTGAAATCACTGTGACCCCCTTCATTATTTTTTTCAATTTGAAGGGCAACACACTCTGCAGGCATCCGCAGCGGCTCTCCCCCACTCACCCTGCAGTTCACGGCGATGCTGCGACCTCTTGGCCAAGCAAAAAAGTTTTAAAACATCGTTCGCCGGAGGACCACTCCTGGGCTTTCCGAGAGGCATCGCTAAACAACCTGCACTCCAAACCTGACACTTGGACTGGCCGCCAGGACAACCGCTCACTCTGTGTCTAACTTCATAAATCCTCTCAATTCTGAAGTTTTTTTTGATACTTGGAACAAAATGCCAGATGCACACACAAAAGCTTAAGGCACTAAATCATATTATCTGCTAAAACCCAACAACTGTGCTTTTTTTTCCTAAAGACCGTAAAAATATTACTGACACCATATCTAAAAGAAGTAAACTTCCAAGAAAGAAACCACTTACAGCAAAACAGAAGTAGCAGTTGCAATGCAGCTGCCTTATCACCAGAGCAGGAGCCACAGTCCAACTTTAATTAAGGGAAAAGATAAAAACCGAGAGGAGCAGGAAATTCTGAATATCACAAATAAAAAATGGAATTACTACGGATTAGGCTGACACCAGAATAACGTGGTTTAAAATAAACAAGGTGCATCAGCATTATATGGCGTACAAATTTGTGTGATTACAGTTTATGGATTGTATTACTACTATTAAAACGATACTTTTCCCTCTAATGATTTCCGTCTAACCCGCTGAATCTACCCATTCAGAATTATGTTGGGCAATGTTCCATTCTTTGCAAACGCTCAATAAACTGATTTGAACTGTGGATCTAAACTCATATTAAAACTCGGTTAACTATTCACCTGACAGGTCCCTAATTACAAACACAAACTTGTTCTCCACAGACAAAAATTGCAGTGTTTTCTGTTATTTTGAAGATAGAAATCTTCCAACTCTGACAGTGGGTGCTCAAAACCTTCACCTAAATAAGGCTTAAATCTCCCTGATTTCAAGTTTAGCGTTATTACCGGAACTTAAACGGTGCATCCACTAGCATTCCCCAACAATTATTAGGGGGATACCAAAGAAACACATCTTGGGGACAGTTACCTCCAAGACTAGGGTAGCACATCCCAGTACCTGCCCCGCTTCCCAACAGCCGGCTCCTGACAGCGTCCTGCCTAAACCCTCTGGCCGTGCCCCGCACCCAGCTCACCCTCGCAGCTGCCTTTCGTCCCCACCTTGCCCCTGCTTCTCCTTCTTCTTCCAAAGGGAAAATCTCAACCTCGCTGCCTTGGTCCTCCAGACCTTCATATTCGGTCGCCGTCCCCTCACCCT
>NW_009186729.1:0-23888 GCF_000690835.1 Fulmarus glacialis
CCCAAACCATTCTATGATTCTATGAAAGTCGAGCTTTCCTCATTTTTGCATTACTTGTCCAATTCACGTATCATAAAAATAATGGCACATACCTGGTTGAGGCATTATTAATATTTTATCCTAGAAGATGCAAGCCTAAAACTAATCTAATTCACAAATGGGAGTAAGTATTTTTCAGTGCAAGGATTGATAGACGTGCCGGTCAGTAATTTGGCATAGTTGTTGTCTTTCAGAAGGGACATCGTATATAGGTGCAATAAGTTTAGCGTGCATGATGGAGTTATATAGGCAAGGTTTGCACAGCCCCTGCACGTATGGAACCTGCCTGTGTTAAACACGTGCTACATTGGTGACTGCCAATTCACTTGACCCCCAACAGAAATAAATTACAATAATGAACCTACATTTGTTCTAAATTTGTCTGTGATTTTGTGATGATCTGGCATGAATAATGCTTGTGTGTGTTGAAACAGTACCATTAAAGGTTGCAGTCATTTCCACATTATAATAAACCATGCTATGTTCATCATATGTTGCATCCTATCATTCTTCTGTCCTTTGCGTTTTAGGATAGCAGTGTTTTCTGTGACCGTTTTGCATGATGATCGAATAGTGCTTGTGGCAGAGCAGCGCCCTGATGCATCAGAGGAGGATAGTTTTCAGTGGATGAGCAGGGTTCTACAGGTAGTCAGTCTGTACTTTCTCTCTTTCCAGGTGAATAAGGCTGATGTATGAAATGAGAATCTTAGAGCATCTTTTTTTCCATAAGAAAAACCTATCTGTAACCACAGAGAGTTGTAATAAGCTGACTTCTGAATCTGTTTTAGGGTTGATAGTTAACAGAATTTTGTAAGAAGTAAGACTTTCTTTCAAAATGTTTTTTAACTTCACACTACTAGGATTCTTAAAGTCCTATGGATGATAGTTTTTGTTTGTTTTAATTCTACATATCTCTGCTGATTTCGTACTGGATGGGAGATTAAGTCTGAAAATGTTTAAGGGTATACTTAGTGCCAAGTATCAAAACAGACCCTGAAATCTTTTTATGTCACCAACATCCTTATTCTAGATCTCCAACAGCAAGCATTAAAAACTTTTTCCCTTGATTACTTTATTGTGTTTTTGTGGGGGAGCAGGAGGGAGGGGAATTCTGATACATTTGCATTTGAGGATTTCAGAATTCACCCATCAGTTCTAAGGAAGTAAAAAGTGAGAGAGCAATTACAGAAGACGACTCTGGTGAAGGGACAACTGAAGAGAAGGCTAGAAAGAACAACTTAAGGGAAGATGTTTAAGAGTGCTTAACAGTTTTTAAGAGTAAGGTAGTTGTGTAATAATGGTTTCTGTCTAATTTCAGCTTTGTAATCTTTTTGGAGGGAATATCTGGTAATAGGCTGTTTTTCATGGGAGAAAATGTTTTTATTTCTCTTTTTAGAAGTGTCATAGCTAAAATAGACACTTAAGTTTTAGGCAGCAAGATGTTTCCCTCCATATTTTTGTGGTTTTCTGTTCTACCGCGCTTTTGTGATTGTGCCATATGTGCTAAATTTGCTGTGGTATAATTTTGGCTTTTTAAAATCTCTGCACTTTTTGCCCACTTTTAAGAGGCTTTCCTAATCCCTGATGTGCAGGTGGCATCCCCTTGATAGAGTGCACAAGCAAAGTCTGGGTCTGCTCCTGCTCCCACTGAAGTCATGGCACAACTTCTATGAGTTCAGTGAGTGCAGAATTGGACCCTTTATTTGCAAATTGTGGTGGAAGTAAAAGTTTTATTAAAATTTTATTAAAAATGTTATTAAATGACTTGAATTCAAATTCTTCCTCTTGCTACATCCCAGTTGATAATGTGGAATGTATTTTTTTTTCCTTTCTCTTAAGGCAATTGATAGCATTCACCAAGTGGGCGTCTACTGTCTTGCCTTGGTGCCAGCCAACACTTTGCCAAAGGCTCCTCTCGGAGGAATTCATATTTCAGAAACCAAGCAGCGCTTTTTAGAGGGTGCTCTGCACCCTTGTAATGTCTTGATGTGTCCACATACTTGTGTTACTAATCTGCCTAAGCCTCGACAGAAACAACCAGGTGAGTACAGAGCATGTTCTTTAGTTCTGCTTGTATGTCTCTGAGGGTATGTGTGGAGTATGATCCAGAGGCAAAGTGACAGCTCAGGGCTGTGCATGTTGAATGGCTTTAAGCTGCCTGACTTGACACAGCTAGTGGTGTTGTCAGAGCAGCCCAGAACTCAGTGAGGACATTGTGGTCTGCCTCGAATCCCAGGTAAATGCAAGGACGTACAGCACGTACCCATTTCATGCTTCTGTAGCTACATTATAAATTTTTCCTGTACTGGCCATCTCGCAAAGGCCAGTAACTCACGTAATAAAACTGAAGTACAGACAGAATAAGTAATAGACTGATTTTTCACATACCATACTGATAATGGACTGATTTTTAGTGTACCATACTATCCTCTTCTCTTTTTTCCTATGCAATATCATCCTTGGTTTTAGCTTTTCATGTTTTCAGATCTATGTTACATGTGGCATTTATAGTAATCTGCAGGCTGAATTGTAGACTATTACTTGTTCCTTACCTTATTTTTCCTCATTTTGCACTGTTTTTTCAAAATGCAGATGTTGGTCCTGCTTCAATGATAGTAGGAAACCTTGTTGCTGGCAAGAGAATTGCACAAGCCTCAGGGAGAGATGTTACCCAGCTGGAGGATAACGACCAGGCAAGAAAGGTAACACTGGTTACCAGGATGTCCTGGTATTATTAAATATTTGAATTGCCTTATTCAAAATGAGAGAAGACCAGTTATGGTATTGCGCTGAAACTAAGCATGGTGCATTTTAAGTGAACCTGAGTGTCTCCTTTTTTTCCTGTTTCAGTTCCTGTATTTAGCAGATGTTCTTCAGTGGCGAGCTCAGACAACTCCAGATCATCCCCTCTTCCTTTTGTTGAATTCCAAGGTGAGATGCGCTTTAGGTCATACTTGGAGATTGAGATCAGTAAAAGATTGTTTGGCTTCTAAGAAAATTCCAGGTAGAAGACTTTTCCTAAAATGCTTCAGGTTATGTTGATGATGTGGGATGTCATGGTTTTGAAGCAGACAAAAATTGCTAGTTAGCAAGCAGCATAATTTTTCCACATCTGGAATTTTATTCCACATATTTTATTCCACATCTGGAATTTCAGTATGCATTCTGCCTAGCTTAAAACATTGCAGTAATTGCATTTCCTGCTGGAACACAACTTTTCTCATATTAATGGAAGCCACAATTCTGTCTTCCTCCCTGAGCACGAGGGTAACTGGAAGTCAGAGCTGGAGGATTTTTTAATTAGAAGATCTAGAGCCTAAGTAGAGAACCCTTGGGACAGCTTTGGAGTCATATTTTCCAGGAGCACTGCACACCCTTCAGGAGACACTGGTGCCTTGTCCTTAGCTAGGCTCTGCCCCTAAAAAGGATGGCACTTACAGTCACTCAAACATGAACAAGTAAATGCTTCAGGTTTGGAGTACAGGATCTACATACTTACAGGCTCTATATACTTATTTTATTCAAGAGCTGTCTGAGCCCTTATGACAAGGCAACAGTCATATTTCTCAGTAAATACATCATTTTTGCTCATAGCCACTCTGCTCTGCATGTGACTGTCAGTAGTTTTGGAGCATTCACATCCCCTATGCATCCAACACTTCGTAAAGGGGTGTGAAAAAACGTGCACTTTTGTATGTTCCTCAGTATTTCAGCCTCCCTGGGCTTGAGGGGCACTACTGCTGTGCATATTTCGGAAAACTCTAATATTTTAGATTCTTCTATTGCTGCTCTGGCACTTTTTTATTCCCCTCCTTTCTTTCCAGGAGGCAAAGTTGGTCAATTTTTGTTTGAGCCTGTACTCAGTAGCTACCCTTCCAGTGACAGTAACAGCCCAGCGACAAACTGGGTCTACCTTGTGCTGCGCTGTACCATAGGCATGTGAGATAGGGAGCGTGCTTTCCGAAGGTCCAGCAGGAGTCCTTGGGAAGTGGTGGATTTGCCTTTGGGTCTCTCATTCAGACAGGCAGAATGGTTCAGGACATTGTTCAAAGTTCTGACTTTTCTCATGAGACTCTGCTTTAGCAGAAGAAACTGCTTCAATATGGTTATTGTTAAAAGCCACAGAATTGGTTTATTCCTCTCTCAGAGTGACGAAGCTTTTGAGGGAAGTTTTCTAGTATGAAGAGACCTCTTTCTGGGTCACTTTGGAGATGCTGCAAAAAGGAAACGCAAAACTTAGACACAAAGAAATTATCTGTTGGTGAACACATGCCTTAAATAGCTGGGACTAATAAGCTACAATTCTAAACATTAGAGTGTTCACAGCTCTCTGTGAGAAACCCTTTTCTCTTACACTTTTTCATGTCAATATTTTTCTCAAGTCCTTGAGCTATTACTGTTCCTATATCAACAATACACTATTTACTGTTCTTATTTTGCATTACTTCAGCTCCCAGGCTTTGACAACACTTTCCTTAGTAAAACTGAGCGGAGTGCCAGTGCCATCCTGCATCAAACTAGGCCTTGGATCAGACAGCTGTGCACTTGGGCTGAGGATTACATGTGGCAGCTCATCTTGGACTTGAAACTGAATACTTGTGTAGCAGACATTTGCTGTAATAATCCTTATCTGTATAGTGAGAACTTTTCATTCAGTCTCTGATTGATTGTTTTCCTCTGAGATGGTTGTCCCACCGGTTTTTCTTGAGTCAGGTTGTAGTCTTGGAAAAATGGATAAATCCCAACCTTACGGGCTTAAGGCTAAGGCATTGCTGCTTAGGCTGGATAGCAAAAGGATGTTTTCTGTTTTCACATCAAAAACTGGACTAAGCCTTTTGGAATCCCCATGACTTTGCAACTGCCTAAGCAATCCAAAGATATAGCTGCCTCCACGTGAAGACTTTCCAGATGCATAGTTGTGGGAAATACACTTTCTACAAGATGGACAGTAGATGCACTGAAGCAGAAGTAACAGTGCATACCAACCACAGCTCAGGTTGCCTCTATGACCCTTTAAAAGAGTATTGCCAGAGTTCCCTTTGTGCTTTTAAGACTGCTGATTGCAAAATCTAGAGGTTTGGCTGTGCACAGCAGGGTAAAGCTGGTACAGTGCTTCACTTGCTGCTAAAACAATTGTTACTACTACTACTACTGTGTTTTCTCCCTTAGACTGTGAAATTTTGAGTATTTGTAAGGTATTCTTTTTGTGGTACCAAATACATTTAGAAGCTGCTTCACTGTCTGATGTTCAAAATAATACATATAAAGTTCTCTAGCATTCTAGTTCATGGTACCAGCAGCATGGTTTCCAAAACATCGAGACAGAGCCTTTAAAAGTGCTTGTTGTATTGTTAAAATAAGGACAATGAAATATTGCATCTGCAGCATGTACTTTATTCAAACTGTTCTCCACAAAGTTTTTTGATGTTGCTTCTGTTTTGTGCAGGGTACTGTAGTTAGCACTGCATCATGCATACAGTTGCACAAGAGAGCAGAGAGAGTGGCAGTGGCACTGATGGAGAAAGGACGGCTGAATGTTGGTGACCATGTGGCCCTGGTTTATCCTCCAGGTAAGGCAGTACAGACAGCAAAAATCAAAGTCAGACATCACAAGAAAAGAAACAACTCTTGCCAAGATAGAGCATTCAAACATCTATTTAATACAGTGGTATATGGCAGTGATGTAGTATTTCAAGGAAGAGACTTCTTTTTTGTCATTTTATTATTAAGTTGCTTCTCCAAGTGGCAAACTACATTTACCAAACATTTCGTCTAACTGCTCCAGATGTCTGGGCAGTTATGCAAGAGTAGTTTGATTTAAACCACATGAAAGATTCTCGTTTTTCAGAGAATGGAATAAAACTGCATATGTATCTGTTGAAAGCTAGATTAGAGATGTCAGTGTATGAACACCCTTTCCTGAATGGCTGTCTCTAGCAGTGGTCTGGACCCCAGACTTGCATTACTAGTGTGTATTTACAAGTATACCTCAGGAAAAAAGTATTACCTCGTAAAAGTAGGACTGCATATTTCAGAGTGATAATTGGGAAAAACAAATGTATGCTTTTTTAAAAGAATCTGAGTCGTCATCTTCATAACCTACAATACCTTGTTTTGTTATTTTTGTTATTTTATACTAGCTGTCCATGCAAATATATCCCTACAAAGTTAAAGTTTGTAGGGTTTGAATAATTTTTGCTAACTCTCAAATACATAATATTTTAACCTTATAGAATTGGGTATGGCCAAGAACAGCCTGTTGATTTGAAGAGACCTTTGTGACAAATCCTTACATCTTAATAAAATAAATCAATGTGTATTTTGATTTTGGCGAAAGAGTTTGGCCTTCTGTTCTGATAAAAATGGCTTTAATTTCACAAATATCCTTTACAGGAGTAGACTTGATAGCAACTTTCTATGGCTGCTTATATGCTGGCTGTATACCTATCACCGTTCGCCCACCTCATCCACAGAATCTTGCTACCACTCTGCCCACTGTCAAAATGATTGTAGAGGTATGTATAAGACATTCCTCTCCTAATGCTTTTGGTGGGTGTAGGATGGTTGATGCAGCCTGATAAATTGCTTTGCCACAGTCAGTGTAAAATAAGCTAGGAAAAAAAATAATCAGCATGCTGTGGCTGAATCAATAAATACTTTTTCAGAAACTCGTTTAAAATGTTCTTTCTATTGCTGTAATTTATTTTGCTTTGTTTCCAATGTTTTTCTTCATCTATTCAGCTTACTGGTTATCTCATCTGGATGGATATGAAATCACTTAAGCATTCATTCACTAGTTTTCTAAATGTTTTTAATGCTGTGTCTTTTATAGGTCAGTAAGTCTGCATGTATACTGACCACGCAAACGATAATGAAACTGCTGAAGTCCAAGGAAGCTGCAACAGCTGTAGATATTAAAACATGGCCCACTATTTTGGATACAGGTACAGAATGTTTGCCCGCTAGCCAAAATGTAAATAGTTTGAAGACTGATTTATTTATTTTGTTATACCATAACTGACTAATTGAATGGATGTGTCTTGCATTGCGTCAAAATAGCTGTCCAGAAACTATAGAAAGCATCTGGTGTTAAAGCTGTAAAGGTACATTTTTGTCCTGTGCTCTTTTTCCAAAATAATAATATGGTACTCTTCTCTTTTTATATGTTTTAAATAGATGATATGCCTAAAAAGAAGCTGGCTAGTATTTTCAGACCTACATCTCCAGATATGTTGGCATACTTGGACTTCAGTGTGTCTACTACTGGTATATTAGCAGGAGTAAAGGTAGAGTAACAAGAGAGAGATTATTATACTTTGTTTCCTTATAGATAGGCATATTCTGCATTCATTCCTCCTGCCAGAGAAGAAATACAAAAATGTAAGTGGACCATCTTAGTGTTCAGAAAGCTTATTTTTAAATTTGCATGAAATCAAAATGTCTCGATGCACTTTTTGGAAGCATTCGGTCTTACTGGCTCTATGTGAGGAGTCACTGAGGGGACTAAATGGAGAGTGTTTGTCGTAAAGTTCATTAATGTATTCTTTTGCAATTTATCATAGAGATGTCAGATGTCATTTGGCATCATTCAATGTCATGACAGATGTCATTTGCCACTAGCATGAAAAGTATCTGTGAAATTTTGGGCTCGTATCGCTTTCCTGTTTTAAAGGTGGTTTAAAAAACCCAAACTACTACGCGTTGCCACGCCTCTTACAATAAACATTTGTATCAGCTCTTACATGTGATACCCTTTTTTTTTTTAAAAAGTCCCTGAGAGCATCTGTTTTCCTCTTACAGATGTCACATGCAGCTACAAGTGCCTTATGTCGCTCTATAAAGCTACAGTGTGAGCTGTACCCTTCACGTCAGATTGCCATCTGCCTTGACCCTTATTGTGGCTTGGGATTTGCACTGTGGTGCTTGTGCAGGTATGTCGTTTGAGTCGTAGGTTTTCTCATGTGTTCCCAGCCTTCTCTAGAATCCAAGGGAACAGCAGTGGATGAAACTGTCAGAGAAACCCAAATTAACCTTTTTAAAGGTATTTCATAAAATAACTTTTGTGGTAACAAAATTCATTTAAGTAAGTTAGTTACTTGAGAAACTTGGGTTTTGCAAGTGGAATTAATTAGATACCAAATCCAAGAAAAAAAGGACTTCACTGTCTATTTCACATTGCTTAAATAAATCCTTTTAAAGTCTTCTGAGATTAAACCATATCTTTTTACAAGACCCTTAAGGTGTGGACTGCAAGATTGGTATGCACTAAGAAATACTGCTAAAGGAAGCAATTAAATGTTTCTTAAAATGAATGAGACCTGAATTGATTAAATCAGATAACTACAATAATGCAGGCACATCTTGCAAAGCTCTTTTTTGCCATTTAAAACTTCCCATATGCGTTAACTAATCCAAAGATTTTACAGTGTTTCAGATATTTCATTAAAAAAATGCAGAAACTAAATATGCAAGGTTATTTTGTAAACAGATAAAGTTAAATTTACTGTAGTTAACCTGTTCTTCCTTCTCTAATTTCCCCAACTGGAAAGGAAGTGTACTGAAGGAAAGCAAAAATTTAACTTTGGTAACATCAGATGATTTATATCATCAATAAAGTGAGGCAGGGTGGAGGGAGAAGAAACCTTAGTGATGGAAGAATTAAAATCTAAATGGATTTAAAAATATATTTTTAGGGATGGGAGCTACGTGTGTCGTGCTTTCTATACAGGAGTTAATATAAGGTCTGTTGTGTTTCATCTGAGTTATAGCTTTGGTTTAGTGTGAAAGACTGTTTTATTACAGAATTATTTTTTTTCTGTTTTAGAATGTTTAAAAAGAAAACAAAAAACCTCATTGTATTGCCCAGTACAAAAACAGATCAGCTCTAGTCAGGAGAAGTGGCAAGCATGTCAAGCTAGCTGTTGAAAGCAATTAGAGATGCTGTTATTTTTTTTCAAGATGCGTTAGTTTATCTAAGCCTGGTTTCACAGAGGGGTGTGTCACTAATTTTGTTGATAGTAACTGATCTAAAAAACATCTGGTAATTTAAGACTGTATGATTATGGTGTTTACTGTCTTGAAATGAGTATATAATATTATTTTTAAAAATAATTAAAAGGTGGTGTGATTCTGAATTTGACTTTCTGTCCACTCATGTTAACTGGTATCCAGGTTAAATATTTCACATAAACACTCTTTAAAAACTGAGACACCTACGGCAAAGGCTAGAAAATTGCACTAGAAAATTGAATGGTGCAATATAGGTGTTAAAGACTCGTTTCACTCAAAGCAAAAGGTGCATTTTCCCTAGAATGACTTACAAAAATAAGTTCAATTACCAATTGTAATCTGTAACTGGAATGATGTCTCCAATGTTAACATTCTAGTGTCAGAAGTTCTGTCTATTCAAGGCGTTGAGTATTTCCCTGTAGTTCAACACAATTTACTGCAGGACAAATATACTCACCTTAAAGTTTGTGACTTAACTCAAACCCATAGTTCTTAGCTAACTAAGAGATACTTGCTCTCTGTGGAGAAGATAGGCTGAAGTTCAGATAGATACCAAGCTCTCAGTTTTCCTGTATTTGCTTCATTTTGACTTTATGTAACTTTTGGCTTTTTTACGCTGGCTTGAAGTTTTCATGTTTTTTTTCTTTCTCTCCCTAGTGTATATTCGGGTCATCAGTCTATTCTAGTCCCTCCTCTGGAACTGGAGAGCAATGTGTCTCTGTGGTTGTCTGCTGTAAGTCAGTATAAAGTGCGCGTCACGTTCTGCTCTTACTCTGTGATGGAGATGTGCACCAAAGGGCTTGGAACACAGACTGATATACTCCGGGTGAGTGGACTTAATTTTTCAACACACTGACATACAAATACATGTCTCCTCCTAAAAGTATTTCATTTTGGCTTGCAGAAGATGGACCATAAGGTTTCTTTGAAAGCCTTTAATTATGACTTGCTTTTTGGGAAATGTTGAGATTGCTGGAAGTTTCAGCTCTCATGTTTCGGGGGGGGAGGGGGGGCGGGGAGGGAAGTCTTATGTTTTCAACTTTACTTATTTGTGCCATCTCTGTGCTGCTGGGTATTTCTGAGATTTTGGGCAAAATATTTAGCAAGCCTATCTTGCTTGATAGGCAGATGAAAAAAACCAAACAAAAAAACCGCACCAAAAAAAAACCCAAAACCCGAAAGCTCCACCAAACCCCAAAAACAAAAAATCTCTCCCCAAAAAAGAACAAAACAAAAAGCCCCCCAAAACCTGGCAAGTCTCACCTGCTTTCAGATCTCTTGACACCAAAAGTATTGAGTTCTAAAATGGATGTAATCTTCCTAACAGTAGCAATTACACACTAATAAATCCATTTATTTTTGAGGGAAATCTCTTTAACTGAAACTTAATGTCCTTGAAGAGGTGCCTCTGTCTCAATAGTAGGAGAGTTCCCACAGCTGTAGTAACTAAGCTGCTCAGGACTTCCACTGGGAATGTCTGGCAGCTTGTGCGCAAGAAAGCGGCTACATTGTGCTTATTCTCAGTATAGACAAAAAACTCTGTCCCTCTGTTCTCCTGGACCTCACTGAAGAGAATCCTGGCCTGTAGCCAGTTGCTACAGGTTCACGTTTATGCTGATGAGAGCTAATAATGTCTCGAACTCTCTGACTGCACCTGAACTGCTCAGCCCGGGGAGCAAGCCGGTCTCTTGTGAGCCCAGCCCTGTGACACAATGACATTTTGTGGTTTTTTCCAGCTCAAAATGATGAGTGGCTGTGTTGCAGCTACACGATGTGAGTAGTTTGCATCTTGTGCATCAAACCCTACCACAAAGCTTCTTGGCACAATTTTAGAGGATTGTCCTGGGTGGATGGAGCCAAACTGAGTGCAGTCCATATCTATATTGTTTAACTAGTTCATGTCAGTTATTCTAGTGTTTTTAAAGTCCATCTGTTCTGCAAATTAAAATGGCTTATTTCTAGAATTATTGACTTTAAACTTAAAATGTTGGTTTTTTCTTCACCCAACCTCTCAGATGAAAGGAGTTAACCTGTCCTGCGTGCGAACATGCATGGTGGTTGCAGAGGAGAGACCAAGGATTACATTAACACAGTCTTTCTCTAAGTTATTCAAAGACCTGGGCCTTTCTGCTCGTGCAGTGAGCACTACATTTGGGTGCAGGGTCAACGTAGCAATTTGCTTACAGGTGAGATTAAACTGCTTATTCCTTATACTTATGGACAGAATCTCTTGGAACTTTACAGGAAATCATGTTCAGCTGTATGTAATTTTTTTCTAATGAACTAGAGCTCCATTGCTTGCTTGTTTCATCACCAAGTTAAATAAGCCTTGAAGATGTGGATTATGATAATTTCACTTTTCTGTGCTAACTGACCAATTGATTTGCCTTTCTAATACAGAGGATCAGTATGAAGAAACTTGTTTCCTTCCTAGTATGCAGGAGCAATATTAAATTAAATACACAGCTTCCTGGTCATAAACATATTAAATATTTCAAGCAGTGCTATTTCAGCTTTTGTGTGATTCAGATTTTGCTGTTTGAAACGTAGCTTATGTATATGTGGAATTAAATGGAAGACAGAGTTCCTCAAATAAGACCCAGGAAAATTGACAAGGTTGGCAGGTTATTTTTACTTTTAAAGATCTCATATGAGTATTATCCGTATGCAAATACATTTGTCTCACCTCATGTGAGAGTTGGGCTTTTTTTCAATTAAAGGTATAAAATTGGAAGCTTTGAAGGGGAGAATATGCCCATAAAGTACAGAGCCCTACTTCACAGACTGGAGATAATGACATGCTGTGGTCCAGACCCACCTTTGACAGTTTAGTATTCAGTTGATGATAATCTTGTATATATAATTTAAATAGATTAAACCTAACTTTTCTTAATGAGATGTTTCTCCTCTAGTTAGGAGAGGAAAAAAAAAGTATTCCACAACTTACCTGAAAATCAGGTACTAAGTATGGTCTAGAAATTGGCAAAGCACCCTGGGTTTTGGATGATACTAGAGTTAATAGATGAACTGCTCAAGTTTCAGATGTGGCAATATGTAGCTTTGTATGTGGGGAATTTCATAGATGGCACATGCATTAAGTATGTGTGTAATTGTAAATTTTATTTCCAATTTTATTGGTATGAATTACACTTAATAAAAAATATGATTCTATGAAGATTCCTACTGTGCTTTTGCAAAACTTTTTTTTCTCTTTTTTCTTTTTCTTCCTGGTGCCCACTAGGTGAAGGAAAGCCTTTTTTCCTCTCAGAATATATTTTAATGTTCTAGATTTCCTACGAGAGATGTTTTGGGCCATAAGCTTCTTAAATGTTGCCATTCATAATTGTTTCTTTAGTTTCTATAGTTTCTTTCACACATACTAAAGGAGAAAAGATTTTTCACAACCCCTAGATAAATGGTTATAAAGAAATGCGGCCAGAGCAATTTTATGAATCAGTAGAATGAAAAATAGGCTGAAACCAGCACAGAAGGATATAGATGAAATTAAGATGACTGTACAGAAAGATTTTAAATTCTTTGAATAAAACATTTCAGATTCATATTCAGATGAATAAAACATTTTCAGTGTGAAAGAACAGCTTTCTGAATTGCGTGTCTAAATAAGAATTTTAAAAGCCAGCTTTGGATATTTGCTGTTCAGACTGTACAAAGGGGGAAAAAACAGGTTTTCTACAGAATGTTAAATGGCAATGTGAAAAGTACTCCAAGAAAACTGTGAAGAACGTAGGGCTGCTGGGCAGTTAAGCTTCCCCTTCATTTTATACCTTTCTCATGTCTGTTCTCCATTCTTGAGCCCTTCTTTAGTGGTTTTTTTAACCCCTTTCCCCCATTCTTCCAAAGTTATATCTGTATTTTACTTTTCTAAATCATTGAATTTAAATTAATATAGATTAATATCCAAACTGAATGGGTATTTGATACAAGTTACCATGCAAATAAATACATAACATCTTCCAACCTTACTGGACTGGTTTACTGAGAAGGTGTTCCTGAAGCTGCAGCAGCCTTTAGATACTTACAGATGGAGAAGGGATTACATATGATCTGCCTTGAACCTCTTCTTGTTTATTAACTGGGACTTGCATGTTTCCCAATGAACCGCTTAAAACTGCCAAGCTCTTAAATAATCTGAAATGGAAATTTTCTTTTCACTCTAAAACAGTATGAGTTTTGTTTTCTGTCTTACTGTGTGTATCTTATGTTTCCAGTGCCTCTTTGTTTGTATTTTCTTTTTTCCCCTTTCTCTCTGTTTCACACACTTTGATGGCCTCTGTTACTTCTGTTTGTGGTCCCGCTGTCAGCCAAACAGGCTGGGCAAGCTGGCTGAACAGGTATAGTGATGCATGTGTGCTTGTAATGTCTTTGTACAGTCAGTCTGTTTCAGCAGTATTACTCTATAATGAATGTATGCCATTTGAGAGAGTTTTCATTTGAAACAGATCAAGCAAGTTTTTTTTTTTTCTGAAGAAGTTCAGTTTTACTCACACAGAACACTTGTAGCTGAAGTACAAAACCTCTTCCTCAAACAAGTAGAAAGGGGGTATAGCAATGATTAAAATTACTGAATGATATATTCCTAAAGATAAAGATCATACCGCTAATCGGTGTGGCCGTCAGTCATTGAGCCTCAGCAGTGCTACAAAAGTACAAGGGAATGTCATTATAAAGACATTATTACTGTTCTCCAGCACTGCAATCTTGAGCTGATGGCCAAGTGGCCTCATTTTAAGTCTTTCTAAAATGAGAAACTGTGCTATGGGGAGGAAACGTTGCCTATTTTTTTAGCTTAAATATGCATTTCACAGTAGTTTCTCTTCATCTTGAGATTAAATTCTTCTCGGGGTGGGGAGGGGGGGAAGGTCCCCTGTTCCCATGTTGGGAAATGGGAAACCTCTCACCAGAGTTGGTCAGAAGGTTTATCCTCTTGACTGTAACAGAGCTCTGCCTCTGCCTAGGCTATTACTGGCAGGAGCCTTGAGAAGATACAGGTTGGTTAGAGTTATTTTAGTTAAATGTTGGGTGTTTTGTTTTTTTTTCTTCAAAGTTGACAAAACCGTTATAAAGTAGAATAGTTGAGCTTTGGGAAAGGAATTAGGCCCACATAGGTTTATGCTTACATGGTTTGCACTTGGTATGTAGTTTTTAGAGGAGGTGCTTACCAAAATGAAATTTTAAAAACTTAAGTTTTAAATTTAAAATTTTAAAAACTTAAAGACTTTATCTGTATAAATACATACTTCACTTATGCATTCATTTACTGATTCCATAAAACATCAAAGCTTTATGGCACTCACTCTAGAAAGGGGGGCTATTTTACTATATTTCTCGTAGATTAGGGCAGTACTTTGTAAGCATCAGTAAAAAAAGGAGAGGAATTTGTGAATTTATGTGGCTTTGAGAATGAAAGCAGGATTTTCTGGCTTCTGTTGCATTTGTTTCTTCCTTCTTATTCTTAGGGAACAGCAGGACCAGATCCAACAACAGTCTACGTAGATATGAGAGCACTTCGACATGACAGGTACAGATTATGTTAAAGCATTAACTATTTAATGACTGTAGAGGAGAAAGTTCAGCCTCATTGCATTGCATTGGTATGTTGAAATATTCTTGGCAGCAGCTAATCCCTCATCACCATACACAAGGAACCGCACCTTAGAGAATCCTTTAATGATGTCTGTGTGCTGGAAGTAGTCAGGCATCTCTTCCCCCATCACTTGTTCTGCTGTTCCTTTCTAGACCCTAATCTAACTTGCTGTCTGTTCATCAGTCTTGTATAATCTAGACTCATTAGCTGTTTCTTACCTAACCAGACAGTTAGCAAAAGATGACTTTGCCAACTGGCTAGTTAGTCACAGAATCACAGAAACAGTTACGCTGGGCAGGATCTCGGGATGTCCCTCATGCAACCTCCTGCTCAAAGCAGAACCAGCTTCAAGGCTTCATCAGGTTACTGAGGGCCAGGACCAGTTTAGTATGGAAAATCTCCAAGCATGGAGATCCTCCTCCTCTCTGGCTGTATGTGCTGAGACTGACACCCCACTCTGGGGCAGTTTTCCTTACTGGCGTTTCCCATCTTGCATATTATATCCCTGGCCTCTTCTCCTTCCGGTGTGCAGCTCTAAGAAATCTGGCTCCATCTTCTCTATAACAATCCTTTAGGTAGTGGAAAAAGTGCAGTTAGAGTCCCCCTTAGTCTTTTTTTTTTTTCTCCAGAAAAAATCAACTCAATTCCCTCAGCCTTCCCAGATCCAATAAATTGATGTCAGGCCTGTACTACAGCATATCAAAACACACACACACGCACGTATGTACACGTGTCATCTGGAAACTTGCCAAGGATACATCATTCTATCAGACTTAATTCTGTAGTCATAATTTTCATGTTAACTTATCGCGGTTAACTTAGTTAATGCAAGTGCTGGCAGCACCAAGTTCAGACTATAATTTTAGTAGGGTACATACATATATCTATTTGTTTCTGTACTTATTTTAAGAAACGTAATATCAAGGCTTGGTGCATTTGCTTTAGGTTTTTTTAATTGATAACATTAAATTAGGGGCTTATGTTAACTGGCAGCTTTTGTGACTACTCGTCTCTAATTTTTGCAAGCTTAAATCTTAGCTGTTAGAAGACAAGCTATTCATCATTTGCATGATCCCGATTTGGCATCTGAACAGATCAATGCAAATTACAGTCATTTTCTCTTTATTTACTGTATCACTATGACTTGCATGGTATATATTCCTGTTAAAAACAAGTTCAGCCATAGCCTCAAAGCTGCTGCTGTGTCAGTTCTAGCCTATGGGTGTAGGGATAGTGTAATATAACATAAAGTAGAGGAGCCTCTTCTCTTGTACACCTTTCCTACTACACTCAATTCTTGTTCCTTCTGCAAATGTGCTACCTTTATAAGATATGCTACTAATGGGCTGCATAGTGTCACTTAATTCTATTTACGCTGCTTGCTCTTTGCTTTTTGTAATTCCTACTGATGCTCTGCCATGGTTCAGTGTGGCAAGCAGAGGTCCAGGAGAGTACAACAAAGAAGGTGAATGTAAAATGCTGGTGGAACTTCAACCTTAGAGCTCTGTTGGAAAAAGTTACTCATCTCTCCAGAGAGCTGAGTTTCTGATTCTTAAAAGAAACGTGGTCTATGGGAATGCTAATATGGAAGTCTTGAAGAAACTCTTAACTGTCTTACTGCATTATGAATAACTGAGCATAGTTGACTGGCATCATAACAGTTTGGTCAGTGCAGCTAAGGATAGGATAACACTGGATATACTGGAATACATCTGTTTAACTTCTATTTAAGTTCATACATTCTCTTATTTTCTCAGGGTGCGTTTGGTAGAGAGAGGTTCTCCACACAGCCTGCCGCTTATGGAGTCTGGGAAGGTGAGAGATTGAGAGCAATCCTTCCTCCTCATGACCTTTACCCAGGTGGTGACCTGCTTCAGCTGGATCTCAGTACAGAATCTGTGCAATGAGCTTCACTAATCACAGTATATCTAGGAGAGGCACTAGAGAGAGCATAAAATGAACAGCTAGTTAAAATGAAGCCAGGTGTGTGAAGTGATACAATAGGATATGTTGCTACAACTGAAAAAATCAGAGGCCTTCACGTAGAAGGCATTTTTCAGGTGTGAAACAAACTTCAACTCTGAAGCTGCAAAACAGCTGCTTAGAGTTTAAATGATTAAACAACATGGTAGGAAGAGATGGTTGATATATCTGTGGTGCAGAGAGGAGTAGAAAGGGAAGCATTGCAGAGACTGTTGACTTCTGTGGCTGTGCATTATTAACTTTTCTTTTGATGAATTCAAGTTCTCTTAACTTGTATTTTAAACATTTGCTTCTTATTTAAGATTCTTCCAGGGGTAAAGGTCATCATAGCGCACACAGAAACCAAGGGACCTCTGGGAGACTCACATTTAGGAGAGGTAAAGCTTTGATGCTGTTGTACTTTGTTTATCAGCAGTGATTTTAATATATAGATAAATCATGTTAGATAAATGCCTGTCTCTTACTGGGATGGCCACATAATGTGGCAAGTGAATGAACTCTACAGAGAGCTGGAACTCTTTACATACTTGTATGTATGTCTGCATGGTTTCCTCCCTCCCCTGCCAAACTACTGCATGCCAGTACCAGGTGATATCAGTTGACTAGTCTGTCTGATTGGCAGCTATAAGAGGTAGTGAATATCTTATGTACTCCCATCAGTGGACAGTAGTAATGAGGTAATTTACTATTTAATCTTTGTTTTATATATATCGGGATTTGTGTATACTAAGATGCCCAACTAATAGAAGATTGCAGGTTAACAGGTGTTCCTTTCCAGTAAGCCAATGCCTAGTTCATTCTTTCTCTTTACCATCCCCAACTACATGTATATAAAACTCCTTTATAGTCCTTTTTCCTGATCATTTTCTGTGAGGCAGAAGGTAATGCATTATTTTCATAAAACTACTCCTGGCATTTTAGGAGCAAAAAAAATTATCGGTGGAACAGATCTTTTAAATCAATAAATGATGCTGCCTGGGTCTGGCAAAATAACCTATGTTTATATGGGAATGACTCCCTTTTGTTTGTTTGTTTGTTTTAATTCCCTAGATATGGGTGAGTAGTCCGCACAATGCTACTGGTTACTACACAGTGTATGGAGAAGAAGCACTGCACGCTGATCACTTTACTGCTCGCTTGAGTTTTGGAGACACTCAGACCGTATGGGCTCGGACTGGGTACCTTGGCTTTCTGCGCAGAACAGAACTTACTGATGCTAGTGGAGGTGAGAGAAAACAAATGTACTTACAGAAGCATGTGTTTGAAACTCCTTGGTGTAGTTGAGCTAGCAAAGAGTAAGCTGTCCTGCAAGTTCATCCTGATTTCCATCAGAGAAAAGTGCTGAATGTAACAGGAATTGTTACTCTGTACATATTCATTGATTATAATGATACTGGGTAATCGTGCAAAATGAGAAATTCATAATGCCCTTTTGACAGATTTAGAAATTATGTTCATCTTCCTTTATTTTCACTTACACAAAATAACATGAGCACATTTGTTAGAAGCACTAGAGCCTTTCTACTCACTTTTCCTCTGAACCTCTTTCTTTACAGAGAGGATGCAGTATTTCAGTGCTGATGTAGAGAATACGAATAATGTTGTCATTCAGCAATTTTAGGACATGTGCAAATACCAGTGATTTCCCAGCCTTTCAGAAGTTAAAGGTCTAGAGGAGTAACTTCTCCATAATTTTTCCAGTATAGAAAATAAATCGTTAATCTCGTTTTCTCAATCTAAGCTGTCTAAACTTGAGAAATGTAAGCAGATGGAAGAAAAACTGCTCCTTTTCCTGTTGACACAGAATATGGAGTAGGTGTAACTCTTGATTATCACACATTTAAAAAAAAAAAGTAATCTCTAAACAGCCTAAGAAAAGGAGTTTGAATGCTTATAATTTATTAGCAAATGTATATTGCTAATTGTCTGTGATTGGAGTTCAATGAATGGTGGTATCTACATGGACAGTGTCAGCGTCCCCTCATTGCAGCCATTGGATAATGAACTGTAGGGGGTTCACAGACACCTTCTACGTTTCCTGTAATCACTCGTGGTACAAGATAGAAAAGCAGTCTTCCCACTTCTGGAACATAAATGTCAGTTTGGGGGATACCATGCATGTCCATTCTACTTCAGTCCTCCATTATGTGAAGGAAGAAAAGCGAGCAAGGAGAGCAATTTGTTGAAGGTGCAGACTTTTGTTGAGGAGCAACCCCATCTGTTGCAGTGGATACCAGTCCATGGTTCAGAAATGGTCCTTGATGTAACTCTGTTGGATCTAGTCGCTGAGAGGGTCATCCTCCAGTCTACTGTGCTGGTGTTCTATTCAGTCTCCCTGGGGCTCTTGAGAACAAGAAAGGTAGATGCTATTGCTCCAGTTGGAGAAATCCCTGCAGCCCACTCAATTCCATCTCCTCCAGAGCAGCATTGTGTAGGCTTCCCTCTTCCACAGTCAGAGTGCCATCAGAGAGCAAAAGGTAAATGCTGGTAAAGAAACAGTCTTCATCAGAGATGTGTGGCATCCTTAGCCCACAGCTACCACTATTACACAGAAGGGTCCCTTCTTGGCAACAGGCCTCTCACCCGTTCAGCCTACTTCGTACACTGAGCTAAGTCTCAGTGTTCTGAGACTCTGTTCCTGAATGAATGTGGTCTCAGGCTATTGGTGCGACCTGATGTAATGTAGATCCAGCTCCCTGAAAAACCTTTTGCTGCATGTCGTCTTCCCCTTCAGAGCTGGTAGAGCATGATAAAGGAACACTCAACCAAGGTGCTCTAAGCTTTCCTTGCTTTCCTCCTCTCTGATTTTCTAGGGTAGTTACCTGACCTCCAGAGCACATTTTACTGGTGCTACTGTACTACACGGTTCTGCATTGGATGCTTTGATGGAATTGTCTGTCTGTCACTGTTCAAAGTGAAATGGCTCCCTGTTCTTGAGAAAGCTGGTAGTTGACAGAAATTGGAATCTGTGAATTTGTGAATTTGAATTCACAAAGAAAGAGAAGTTGCAGGTGGCAAGGCACCAGATTACTATAGCAAGTTTTTGTGCCTTGTAGTTTTCTGAAAAATCATGTATCGTAGAAGTTTTTATCACTGTGGAGCAATGTCAGTTGTCCTTCAGGTTGTCAGCATTTGAGAGGCTATGTGTGGTGAATAAACGTAGCAAGTATGCGTGAAATACAGTGCAGCTTCCCAACATGCTTTTTGTCTCAAGTTACATGATTGAGCAGAATTATAAAATGGGTGCAAAAAAAAGTGAAGTTGAACTGAACAGAGTTACAGGATGAACGTGGCAATGTGAAGAGCATGTCCTTCAAGAAGGGTCTAGGAGAGCTTTGCTTATTTAACCTAGCAAAGCTAAGGCTGAGGAGGGGATAAAGTTGTTCCTGCTGCATTAACTGTGGGGAACTTAAGGAGCTGAGAAGAATATTGGTGGCATGAGGACAAGTGGGTATAAGCTGGTTTTAAAAACAAAAAAAAGTTAAATTTGAAAATTGGAAAAGTGTTCCTATTGATCAGAGAAGTTCTCTGGTAAGAATAGTGGGACAAATAGATGCTTTAACAATGGATTTCGATTGGGTTTATGAACTGAGATTACATTACGTGAGAGAAGGGGCAGAATTGGATGACCCAGAAATTCTTTTTAGTCTTGTTTCATTTGGAGTCAATAGGCGGAAGTGCTAAATGACCTCTTAATTCTCTTCTACTCATATGGTAGAGCTTGATGTGTATTATAGAATCCTTGTCCTAGGAAACACCAGGAACATCTTAGAACGTCAGGAATAAGCTCATACAAATGACCATGTTTGTTCTGTAGATCTGATGGTGTTTTAAATGTTTGTGTTATATTGCAGAGAGGCATGATGCCCTATATGTGGTAGGCTCTTTGGATGAAACACTGGAGCTCAGAGGAATGAGGTACCATCCCATTGATATAGAGACCTCTGTAATAAGAGCACATAAGAGCATCGCAGAATGGTAAGAGCCTCAGTATTACTTTTCTGTATCCTTTTATTTCTTCTAAAGCAGCAGAAGTCAAGCTTTGTGGAACAGCATGCTAGACTGAGAGCTTGCTGTAGAGGGAACTCACGAAAACTTTGCGAGTAACTGAAATATAATGCCCCTCTTTCCCCTGCCTCCGCTGCTCAAAAAAAAAAGCAGCCCACTCCTTTATCAAAGTTTGATCTTCATAGTCTGAAAGACGGGGAGGGCAGGGCATGAACAGAGCAGCAGAGCACTTGCAAGTTGTGTTGTTGACTTCCCTAGCTGTGTCAGAATGTACGCAGTTGGATGTGGTAAACACATCTCAAGGATTTCTTGAATGGTATCTTCTAACATATATTATTCTCATTTGGTCCTAATGGATGATGTATGCCATTTGGCTATAGGCCCTCTTCAGTCGCAAAGTGGTAGTGTTTACTTGTAATCTTTGGGAGGGTTTGTCTTTCCTTTAATAATTTCTGAAGATTTACACAAGTACATTAATATCAAGTATGCACACTGTATGTGAAATCTTAATGGTTCCCATTTCAATACATAAGTGCAAAGGACTCTTAAATACATGATTGTGTACATGTAAGAGAAAAAGAACCTACCTATATTTTGTACATGGACAATTAAAAAATAAGTGGCAGAGAATATCCCAAGAAGTTACAGCTTTAATACCTCTTGATTTACGAATATTTTCACTTTACTATTCTATAACTTGTTCTCATTTATTATATTGTTCAACTACTTACGAAATTTATTTCCAGTGAGTCTGTCTTTGATTACTAGCTTCCTTTGACTATGTATTTTTTTTCTCACCATTAATATTTGTATCATGCCGACAGCGCTGTGTTTACATGGACCAACTTGCTGGTGGTGGTTGTGGAATTAGAAGGCTCAGAACAAGAAGCATTGGACCTAGTCGCGCTGGTAACAAATGTGGTTCTGGAAGAGCATTATCTCATAGTAGGTGTTGTAGTCATTGTGGACCCCGGTGTTATTCCTATCAATTCCCGTGGTGAGAAACAACGAATGCACCTGAGAGACGGATTTTTAGCTGACCAGTTGGATCCCATTTATGTTGCCTACAACATGTGAAAACAGAAAATCACATCAAGGCTAAAGCACCAAAATCAAGGGACTTTCCGAATAATAACATCGGAATCCATTTTGTGTTTTTAAAAGCTGTTGAAGATCTTAGGAAAATGGAGATACTAATCTTCACAGACTGCATCTCTCAGATTGCATTTGCTTTCATAAATCCATTGTAACAGTTACAGCTGTCTTAGGATGGAGAGTTTACTGGAACTCCTGAAGGAAACTTACTAGAATATCATGGACCAATGTTTTTTTACAATAATTATGAATGTCAGTACTTGATGCACTGCATAAAAGGACATAAAGCGGGGTGGGGAGAGAACACCAGCTGTGAGGAGGACTCTTGGAAATAATACTGAAAATCGTGAGTAACCGTTCGGAGTTCATCCTCCATGTGATTGTTTGCAATTATTGGCAGTATCTGGGTTAGGACGTAACTTTCAAGATTGCACACATCTCTACCATATGCTCTACTGTACTGAAAGGAATTTTGCACATATTTGAGATTTTAAAATGCAACCTTTTTATTTTAAATCACTGACTCATCCCTATTCAGAAGAAACAAATTCATTCCAATCCCAGATTCACTGTAACAACAATTATGCTGCTGTTCAGCTTTTTTGTACCAAGCAAAAACAAATACTGCAACAAGGTTACTTATTGTGCCATGCTAGACTCTGTAATGCTATAAGCTTTATAATAAAATATAAATTAATACCCAGTTTTAATTACTTGATGCAGGAGCCTCCACTGCTTTTGCTGTTGTAACATCATGTTGAAGTTGCTTGTTTTCATAGCATTAGCTGTTAATTACTGCCCTGCATAACATCAAGTATTTGAAAATTCATTCCAAAGCCAATAGTCTCTGAATGATTCATAGAAGTGTTTACAAAGCATGGTCTTACAATATGTTTTCCCTGAATATCCTGTGCTAAAACTTAGGATAGTGATTTTTTTTTTTTTTCCACCATGGAAAAGATATTCAGTGTTAGTTAGCTTGATCTGCTGTGGTACAAACTTTCTTTTTTTTTTTTTTAGAGTTGTATTTAGACAGACTTTTTTATTCAAGCTGAAATATCCAGTTTGTTGAGTCACACTTGACTAATTAAGGTTTTGAAGTTTCTGCCTGATCTAATACTGCAGTGAACCTAATTCAGAAAGAGAATGTGAAATTATTCAAATACTTCATGTATTTGAAGGTAAGCACGAGACTAGCAAATAATTATTTTTATAGAGTTGTTAAAGACTTTGAGCTACATAATTTTTTTTTTAATAATGCATGAGTTTGTCAAAAGAGCCAGGTTTTTCTGCAAGGCAATTCTGCCTGGATCAGTGCCTAAGACAGATGGATGTCAGTCTCCTGATATGAGGATATCAAATTGACTCTTGGTCAATTAAACTATAAAATCTTCAACAAAAAGCTTTCATATATAGTAATTCTTTGCCCTTTGGTGTTTTACTGTGGTGTATTATACAGCTGCATACTCTACTATGACTGTAATTATGTACAGAACTTGTGTAACTTATTGTTTAAGTACAGCAACCTCTAGCAGTGGACTATGGGACACTCCTCGTAACAGAACAGCTGGCAAAAGGAAACAACTACCTAACCCCAATTTTAATGTTGTAGTTTTTTAGCAAATAAAGCATTGTAAGATTTTTGTATTGAGATATTGATGACAGTGAGACAAGTTGCCTTGTAAAGCAAGTCTAAAACAAAAAGCACATTAAACATTTCAAAACAGCTCTTGAAAATCTGACTTGCTGAATGTTGGAACTTAACTAGCTTATGTACAGTACAGTTTTCACCTGTGTTTTGGACAGTTTAATGCCTAAAGAACTTTTTCTGCAAAATTTCATTACAGTTGCTTTACAATTAAAGCAACTGCACATCCTCAAAGCCTGGATATTCCTGAACTTTATGCTTTCAGTACCCAAATTGAAATGCTCTCTGGTGTCTGGCTTACCTCCCTGCCCTGACCCCAGTGTGGGTCCTCCCCACCCACAACTAGCACCTGCCACACACCAAGTTTTCTAAATTTGGGTGTGAGAAGTGCAGCTGGGGGGGATTAACATCCCTCCCCTCAGCATGGTGCTGCTTATTTCACACAGCAAAGCCAGTGGTGAGTCTTGACATAAAGCCCTGCTGGGTCGGGGGGGGCGGGGG
>NW_009186730.1:0-1631 GCF_000690835.1 Fulmarus glacialis
GTGGGGGAAGGGGGGAGAAAAAGAAGGAAGGGGGGGACAAGATGCAAAGAGTTAAATTCTGGTAACATCCTTTTGTCACTGTGTAAAGGAGTTACTACAGAAGAAAGCGGAAAAAAAGGCGAACAAAACAAAATCAAAAAGCAAACGGCGAAAAGAGCTTATTTTTCCCTAAATCCTAAAATAAACAACCTTCTCCCCAAAATACGTAAAAAAATAAAATCACCGGAGGTTACAGAGAGGAAACACTGCGTACGGAGGCTCTCCCTCTCGCTTTGCCCAGGGCAGCCCACGTTTCTGTACATACGTGCATTTTTCCATTTAACTCCATCTTTCAGCCACATTACAGCACGGAACGCGATACTTTACTTGAATATTGCTGGTTTAAGACCGATCCCATTTCTCAACAGAAATTCTCAGCCCAATTAGTCTCCTCGCAAGGCGCAGGACCGGGGGGCGAGGGGGGAGGCCGGCCGAGGAGGGGTGGAGGAGAGAGAATAAGCAGAATTGGGTAGATTGCACGACTGGTTATTGCACATGCAGCGCCGAAACCACTATTTTCCAACGTGTATCCATCCCTCCTTGGAATAAACTTTCGATTAAAGTTGGGACAGGTGTACAGCCGTTTTCTCATCCCACCACTGCAACAGTGCTTAATCAAACAGGAACAATTCAAACAATAGCCCCCTGAAAGCTTTTCAAGTAGTGAATCGGTGTGGGCGGTACGGAACAGTTTCTGAGCTGGGTAACAATGGGTTTGGAGAAAGCCCCCTTGCGCGAGCTGCTAAAAAAGGGTAATGCATAGTTGGGTTAAAAGGGGGGTGGGGGGAAAGAGGGGGGGGAGAGAGGGAGAGAGCGAGCGAGGGAGCGAAAATCATAGTAAAACAATAGAAAAAGAAAATTAACCTTCGGCCATGTTGCCCCACGGGCCCTCTGCTCCAAACTCGTGAGATGAAAACTTTCCCTGTGGATCGAAGTGGTCTTCTGCATTAATCTAACATCCTGATTTTGAACGATCGCAAATTTAGCTCGCATGGTCTAATGTGCTTTCCCTCTTTTGATTTTTCCCCTTCTCTCTCGCTCCGTTTCTGGCCCCCTGCGCACACGTGACTTGCTCAATTACATGCTTTCTTGCTACTAATTTCACATCGGATCCTTAAGGGGTTGGCAGGAGGCAGGAGTAGCCAATCGCCATTTCAACTAGGCTGACACACCAAAATAATTTATGAATGAACAAGAAATTTCCAACACGTCTTTTTTTCGACAGCTAATCTGCACGCGTCTTTACGGGAAATCGAGATGACGTATTATTCTGGGGTTTCTGCATGCACAAATACGTAGGAAGACCCGTGTGTTTCTAGACAGCCCAGAGAACAGCAAATATATGCGGAGGCGGACATGCAGATGAGATTATTAGGGTATCTGTGCACGCTCTTGGTGGGGTACGCGTACACACACGAACGTAAGATGCTTACAAACGAGATACACACATGTGTATAGACATGCGCTAGGTATGTTGGGAGGCATCTGCATCAGCATGTGTTACCGTCTGCGCAGGACACGGGCATACGTGCAACCGGACCGCAGCTTCCACCTGAAGAAAAGCCGCCCGAGACCCCCGCGGCGCCGCTGCC
>NW_009186731.1:0-12903 GCF_000690835.1 Fulmarus glacialis
AGCCGGTCAGCGGGGAGGAGCCCCAGCAGAAGGCCTTCCCGCGGCAGGGCCTCTCGCCAAGTGCAAAATCCTGAGATTATCCCAGAAATTAAGGAGTTTTTACCTAAATTTCGAGGTAAACGCACACAAAAAGCAGTACAATAACAGCTTGAGGTGTGGGACCCGAGTTGCGGTTTGAATGTTTCAGGTTGGCATGAGGAAATGCTGTTGGCCCGAGTAACGGCAGTGCGTCACAGGTCTAGGTGCTTTGCTCTTCAGTGAGGAACATTTTGAAAAGGCATTTATTTAGGGGGTGATTAAGATACAAAATCATTATGTTAATGGCATGCGGCTGATGAGCCGATACATTTGAGCAGTCTCATGTAGAATAGTGCAATGCCCTAAACCTACTCCTTTTCAACATACTTGAACAACCGCAAAATACTTCAGAATCCTACACTGTTGGAGAAATGACATGCAACTTTACATCTCTCTGCTTGTGCAGTAGAGACACAGTAGCGGTGACAGAAACTGGAATGAGGAGCAAATGCTATACTCCATACCAGAACAAGGATATTTTTGTGGAAATAACATCGTTTTCTTCCTGTGCATATACTGTTTCCTCACTTCGGGAATTTGACACTGAATTAGTAGCAGCAAAGGCAAGTTGCTTGCTTTCCCTTTCATTTATTCAAAATGATTGTGCCAGGTTGTTTTAAGTAGATGGCATTTCATCTTTGTTACTTTCTGGTTAGAGGGATGCAATTTACTGTACTGGGAAATGGGTAAGGCAATGCCCAATACCAGTTTGTACAATGTGCCTGTCCTCAGAAGTGTACTTCATCATTTCATCCCAATATCTGTACTCTTTATGGTGTGATGTTAGTCCTGATGTGGCACACAGATAAAATACTGAACAGTTTCTAAGACAAATGATGACATCAAGAGAAAGTTCAAAAGACTTTTTTTTGGAAGCGGGGTCTGCCTTTGGTATTTTGAAACAACTACATAGAACGTAAAAACCAGCATTAGTGGCATCAGAGCTCTGCTCTATCCTCCTCTGCTGTACAGCATCTGTTTTGATTTACTACACGCCACTAGTTTTACTAACTTCCGCCCCCTGCCTTTTTTTTTTTTTCATCAAGTACAGGAGCCAATACTTACATGAAACATTACCTACATGAAACATTAATGAAGGGTAGCAGAGCCATTATGTCTTATGTCCAAGTGATTTCCATGGTAAATCCAAGATCAGTACTACATTCTTTGAAGACCAGGCTTTGCCCTCATGTCTTAAGTTTCTTTACTGAAACAGTAAGCTCATCAGCTATGTACCACCACGTGGAAGATTCCAAGTGGTCCTATGTCCCCTTCCCATTCCACCAGCTCCAAGACTGAAATCGCGAGATAAAGGCGGCCAGCATCTCGCCTAGCCCATCTCCTGAGCATGGTCCTGGATATTGCAAAGGCGTGCAGCGCCAGCTAGACAAATAGTGATATAATCCACCAAGAATAGAAAGGGATTTCCTAACTTTCATTAACGATCGACATAGGGAGCATAAGCCATAAAACATGAATTAACTTCAATTTATGAAACACCTAATCACTTTTCTATGCCAATTCTGTTGCACCTACTTTTATTATATGTTAGAAAAATTAGTTTCATGGGCTAATTTTGTGTATTAATTTCAAATACTATTTTACTGTAAAAGGGTGAAGACAGCTGCTGTTTACACGTCCTTTTAAATTACACGCTTAAAAGGCTGCAAAACCAGTTACCACAATTTCAACATGTGAGAAGTCATGTAAGTAAACACCAGGCTACATCCAAAGCTGTCCCTTAACCATTGAAGATGGCTTCTTCTCCAGTCTGCCACCTTCACAGCCTTGATTGATGGTCAATGCTCCAGAATCCAAAGTAAGTCATTTGCCAGAGTGACTGATCCAGGGAGTGATTGTGTGGAAGATCAAACTTACCTAATTTGAGAAAAGCAGGACTGATGCAGACCCTTACCTGTACAGGTTTTCAACCCTCCCCTTCAATATTGTATCTAAGGCCACCCCTTCCATAGACAGCAGCCATGTTCTTTGGAGAACTTTATTAAAATATATCCAAGAAGTAATCAAACATTTTCTAATGAGTCAGGAGAGAACTGAAGTGAGAAAAACATCTGTACAGAGGACAGTGCTGTAAGTTTTTGTTTACATGCTTTATTTCAATGTTTCACAGTTTAGTCATTGTCTACAAAAATATATTTCTGAAACTCTGAGTCCTCTATAAAAAAGCTGGTCAGCAGCAGTGACCCTGACAAACAGAATGTACCTTGGGACAGTGTGAGCACCTCCTGTAAGCAGATTAGTGCAGCTAGGGCACTCCTGCCTCACCCTGGGAGACTTCTGTTCTTTGGGATTAAAGCTCTGCGCTAGTTCTGAAGGAAGGCTTTTTTAAAAAAAAAAAAAAAAAAAAAATATCCTTCCACTTCTGTATACTGCACTAAGCCTGGGAGGGGGAGCTGCAAATCAGTGTATCACCCAGGAGAGAGTGCTAACAAAGGACTTGGCACTCAGGGGACGGGGAAGACCACAGGGTACTTTAGTACTGGTAAATTTTTCTTTGAGCTATCTGTTTAGAACAGCCTTCATCTGGTGATAATAGGTTGAGTCTATAAGCAGAGGTACAAATGGCATACAAGCAGAGTAATCCTATAAGCACAAAGAGAATCCTTCTTTGAGGTCATGATAAGGGTTCTGTTCATTTTTACCTCAACATTTTCTGCTGTGGCTTTAATCAAGGGGAAAATTACCTTCATATCCAATCACAAGCCTACATAGTGTTGGATAGAACAGAGCCGCTATCAATGCTGTCAGCTTCAACTCCTCAGTACACATAAATGGAAATAAATAATTGATGTCATAAGAAATATTTCCTATGCTTACTAGTCACCAGTATATCTAGGCACCAAAAATAAGAATTGAGAAACTCAAGTGCCCCCCAAATGAGATCTTTCCACTCTTCCTCTGCTCAGTTATTTGACTGGTCTATAGAGATACTTGCAGTTAAGAATTAAAAAAAAAATTGCTGCCTCTTAAAAAAAATAACTCTATCTTGCATTGTGCTCTAGAAAAGACAAGGTCAATGTATTCTGATCCTCTGTATTCACAAAGCTCATAACGAGAAGCCCCTTACCACAAAATAACCTCTAAGCAGGGCAGGAATTTTCAGCAGCAAATAAGTTATTGACAGACTGCTTCCCTAATGTGGTAATAGACAGAAGATGAGTCTCAGTCCCTGAAAAATCTTCCCCATCTGCCTGTCAGAAGAACAGCTTTCTGAGCTAGTAGCGTGTAAAATTTAGATTTCCTAGAGATTAGAGAACTCAGGAAAATGCTGCTGGTTATTTTAGGTACAGCTGCAATCAAAGTGCTTCTGAGCTCTAGGCTTTTGCTCAGAAAAGTTGTCCTGTAACTTGTGCCTACCACCAGTCCCAGTCTGATCTGCTAAACCTGAGCAGCCAAGGAGGTATATGAATTTTAAGTAGAATCGGCATCATCCATGAAAACACATAAGCCAAGAACCTTCACCAACACAAATACCTTATCAAAAAAGACACGCAGCACTAGAGAACTAGTATCATCTCACTAATGCTAAACAGTTAAAGTCTGTAAGAAAACACCTGAAGTTTACTTCTTGCCTATTTTCCTTTCTTAAATTGCCAGGGGGAGTGGGGTGGTGGAGGAGAAAGGAATTAATCACTTCACTGTATCAGTAGTAAGCCATTACATGAAGGCAGTATTGGAGAAAATTTAAAACCAGGAAAAAATCCGAAAACTTATGGATTCCGAAAGCTTTCCTCAGCTTCCCAAACTATAAACAGCCTAAACAGAGGATTTTGTCCACACCTCAAGGTATATTTCCAGTCTGTTCCCAGCTGTTCAGCTTCCAGTCACAGACACACAACAGAGGGAAGAATGGAGGGAGGCAGACAAACCCACACATAGCGTATGCCTCCCATATAGCACCTACTTTAATGTACCCACACAGCATGAACAAATCAATCAGGAATTGTTACATCTTGTGCATGGAAAGGCTGCAACTAAAGTGTAACAAGATGAAATTAAAGGAAGATTGGAATTAAGGAAAATCTTCTCTGTGTAACCTGTTTTGCTGAAGACTCCATACCCCTCAAAGAAGTGATTTATATTCAGTCATTTGGGAAATGGGAAAAGACTTGAGAGCAACAATCCTGCCTTGGCTTCAGGTGACAAGCTAAGAGTGTTCTTTCTCTTTTAGTATCACAAAGCTTACTCATGTAAAAAAACACTGTCTTGCCCTGCCCACTATTGGAGATGCGGTATATGTTAGCAGAGCTTAAGTAGAGTAATTTGGTCAACTGTTAAAAGCTGCCTTCTCCATCAGCACAGAGACAAGTGTCACTAGCACTGGTATGTTACTTCTAGTTGATGCAGTTATGCCAAAAAAAAAATCTGTAGCACAAAGCTTAGAATTCTAACACGATAGATACCTTGTGGATAAACATTCCCATTAGACTGTGAGGTATGTGTGTGCGAGGAACCAGCAACTGCAGCTGCAAGTTATTGCTACTTGCTGTCTCCCAATGCAAGTTTTTTCCATTTCTGCCTTCTCAGAGTTAGACAGACTCCAGGGTGAACTATTCTGATGCCTCACAAACACAGTGGCCACCAGAACACATTTGATGACACTTTAATCCTTTCCGAATTATTTACAAGGCTGGCTTTGAGACTGTTACTTTTAACTTCAGGCCTAGTACTGCATAGACAAAACTTTGTATGGTCAAGAACTAGCAATGCCTGCGCTATGTCTGTTCTCACAGGAAACCTTAATTAAAACAAGCGAAGTAACAATAAGAGCTGAGCCTAGGCTGCATTCTACCAAGGGCATAATAAAGACAATAGTTAAAACTTCTCCAATTCACTAATATTATTCTTATATACCCCATGGCTACACTTCAGCCAAATTAAATTTAAGCTACAAGTCACAACTGAAAAGTGTGCACTGAAATCTGGTGTTAGGAACACTGAGGACCATCTCTGATCAGGCAGCTCCACTTCTATTTTCAAGTGCACAAGGTCAGTTCCCTGTCGCAGACAACCAAGGCAGATATATGGGAAAAATCATTGATTAAACCAAGTATTTCCGAGGGGAGGCAAGGTCACTGCTGCCCTGCCCCAGAGAAGGAGAAAGATTCATTGAGAGATTAAAAGTAAAGGGTTACAAAATAAAGGCAAGAGCTAAAGTTTGCCGGTAATGAAATGCATTCTCCCGTCCTGTATGAACAGGAAACAGTCTCTGTAGGGTGTTAAAGAAGGTCCTAGGAGGAGACACCCTCCTACTTTTTTCTGCTGCCAGAGGAGAGGAAAGAAAGATGCTGCTATTGGTCAGCAGGCATCTCTCTGTCTGCATCCAGTTTGCTCGTCTCTCCTGGGGAAGGGGTACGCGGTGCAGAGTGAGAAACAGAAGGGATCCCATGAGCTACAATCCCTTCCACTACTGGTGGTTCTGGTAGCCCAGGGGTGGCTACTCCCACTACTCCTGGAGGAAACCTGAAACCAACAGAAACATAGAAATTACAAGCTTGTCCAACAGAGTTATGCAAGGGGAAAGGAGCCATGCCCTCAGACACCTGCTGAATACAAATCCCTCTTTCTAACAGAAATGCTCTGAGAGAGAACACCAGAAAAGTCTGCAGAGCTGAAGAGTAGCAGTTTTATGTAATACCAAATGCCACCTGTTCTCAGACAGGCAGAGAGAGTCTCGGGTCACATACTAAGCATTTGGAAAACAGATAAAAAGTTTATCTCCAGTGGAAACCAGCGTGAGGCACTGTATGAAGGTATCCTGAAGGGCTGGAAATTCCCTCCCCATCAGCAGGAGGAATGCAAGCTGCCAGTTATCCTTCACTGGGCTCTAATATAGAAAAAGGAAAGAGCTGAACTAATAAAACAGCTAGATGCAAGATGAAAAATAGGAGAGCGATACTCATGAATTGCTAATGAACCATTCTTCCATTATTTCCATTCTGGCTCCCTGTGCCTTATCCATAAATATATCAGAACCTCTGTAGATCTCTCAGAGGAGGGAAGAGAACATATTTCCTACTTTGGGAGAAAAACAGAAGGGAAGCAACCTGCTCACAATCACTTGGCAGGTCTGTAACAAAAAAAATGAAATACACCCTATTTATGCCACTGCCCAAATCCACTGGACAATGTCTCTTTTAATAGTCCATATTTGGGCTTTGTTTATACAGCCCTAATGATATGCAGAACTTCTAAATGTTAAGATTCAGACCTCTTTTCAGGTACCCAGCAAGCTTTCTTATATTAAGATGTCTCTTCAGCAGGTCTCGCAAGGATTTGGAAAAATTAACCAGTATGCAGCTGGAACTAAATATGACCAAGTAAATGTTAAACCTTAGTACAGCTTCAGAAGTGCTGCTGTTAAGTTTCTGGAAAGAGCTCATATACAGAGTATATAGGAACAGAAACATAGCTGCTTCCAGGTACAAGCAGTTCTCAAACCCAAAGAGGGATGTTGGCCTACTTCAGTAGGAAGATACACTTGGAAGCAATAACTTGGACAACCTACATATCTCACCTGTAAGCTGCAGCTCCGTTGAGTTCTGGGTGGACAGTTGCAGGATCAATACTGGACCACTGAGCTGCTAACAGCAAGTACTCCTTATTAACGCAGTTCCTCAAAGCATCAGGTATGTGACCTGCAAGAGCGCCAAGAATGACAAAAAAACAGGACACAAGCAGGAGGGACTCGTTTGCTGAAACATTTACAAAGAAAAGTAGAAAAGAAATGCACAATATCTTTTCCATCTACCTCCACAGGATAACACTGGCAGGGGAAACTCTCCCCTGAACAACTGGTCTCTGGTCAAGACAAGAAACTGATCCTTCCTTCCCACTTCTGTGATCTTGTGGAAGTTATTTGCCACAAACTGCAATTGCCAAGCCTCACCTTCCCCAAGAGACAGTATGTACTACTACAGAAAAAAGGTGTGCAGTATAACTGTCAAAGGAATTATTGCAAAGGATTTGGAAGATGTGCTAGGTACACGGCTTTCCCAGGGAGGGAAAGTGCCACTCCAGCATTAATTACAAGATTTTCAGAAGGTAAAGAGACTATTATCAACTTATGCTCCAGTTCCAGAAACCAGTTACTGAGTGTAAGTTTTCAGAACAATCAGCATAATCCTTGCAGTGAACTAACAAAAGAATACTAATTCAGCAGTAGCTGCAGAGCACACAGTCTTCCTCATTACCTGTTATAGCTCTGCGGATCTCTTTAGCTGCATCTTCTCTGGATTCAATGGAAGCCTGCTCACTGTACCAGGCAGTATGAGGGGTACAGATCACATTGGGTGCATCTTTTAAGGGCCCCTGAGCAAAGCTGTGGGGGGAAAATAAAAAAAAATAAAAGTGGTTTCTTTCCAGAAGTGATAACCCCATTTGTCCTCTTGGGTATCACTGTAACTCAAATAAAAAACCAAAAGAACCATCCAGCGCAGGTGAGTCACAGGACAGCAGCAGGCATGCAGGTGCAACGTTACCTGAAAGGCTCAGACTCATGCACGTCCAATGCTGTTCCTCTGATTCGCCCCTCTTTCAAGGCTTGCGCTAAGGCTTTCTCATCTACCAGCCCTCCCCGGGCTGTGTTCACTAAGAAGCAGCCCTGGCGCATCTGGAAGAAGAAAAATATTAAGTGGGTTGAGAATGAGACTTTTCATGGAGGCTAAGTGAATCTTGGGAAGTCTACTGGAAATGAGCAGGAGCCTGCAGTGATTAGATGAGGCCCGGACGAACTAGGAGTGCTCTCACTGCAAAGCTAACCACAGGGGAAATGCCTGCAAGCAATGCTTGAGAAATTTGCTTTAAAAATGAACAAACAAAACCACAAGACAACAAGGGCAAAAGTGGAACTCTCAAGTTCTGCACTCCATATTCATCCTACTACATTAAAAAAGAAAGAGGACATGAATCAAGTATCCAGCTATACAAAACTGGACTACAACGTCCAGATGTCTCTTGTGAAAGCACTGAAAAGCATTCATAGACTAGTGGAGTAGAGCCCGAGACTGACTTTGCAGTGGGCTTGGGCAGAGAGGCTTTGGCAGAGCTGTGTAAAGAAACTTACACAGTCCCAGCCACACCACATCTGGCTCTAACCGGCACAGTCAATTACGCATTTTAAAAGTAATTTGAAATTATTGAATCACCTAAAACATTCTTTATAAATGCAATTACTTGGCAAAAAGAGCCAATCCTATTCTTCTCTTAACATGAAATTCTATACAGCACAAAGCACAGGCACCCGGATCCACACGCTCCCAGCCTCCAAAGGCAGCAGGAGGCACACGACAGAGGCAGCAGGATTCACACGCTCTCAGCCTCTGTGAAAGCAGCAGTTTCTGTTTGCATTCATTTCCACAGTGCTCTGTGGGGGAAATCAAGCTCCTGCTGCACCTGTTTAATAGTGAAGTCATTGATGAGGTGATGGTTATGTTCATTCAGGCTGCAGTGCAATGTGATGCAATCGCTGTGCATTAGTAGATCCTGCAGGGTTCCTACTCGTTGTAAACCCAAGGATCGCTCCACTCCATCCGGCAGATAGGGATCATAGAAAATCACGTTGAAGCCAAAGGACTTGGCTCGCAGAGCCACTGCCTGTCCAACTCGGCCTTCACAAAAGAAAACCCACAATCATCAAGGAAAGGTAAAACAAACTTTAAAGACAAGATACTGGGGTAGACTGGAGCCTACACTGGAGTTTACTGCCAGGGCCCAAGGTACTGCAGCCCTGGAAACCCCTAGGATTATCATAGGGATCCAGAGGAGGTTATTCAGTGCTGATCCCATGTGGCTAATTCTAGTCCTTCCCCATACAATAGCCAGAGCTTAGCCTAGAAGGAGCTCTGTTTTTCAAACCAAATCTGGACCCTGAGTCAGAGGCAGTAATAATCTGATTACAAGAACTTGGAAAAGGAATTGGTAGCTTTCAAGTGGCTTTGTTACTGATACAGAGCCTAGCACACAGGGAAACAGTCTCCGAGAAGAGCTGTCTGATTGTTCCAATTCTTCTAGCCATTTGAATACGAAAAAAAATCCCCAATCCCACGACATACACCCAACTCTTGAAGATATCCAGCATCACAGAATAGGGCACTAGCATTCCTTATGAGTCAGTGTGTTTCACAATGAACAGCTGTAAAATTATCACTTTTTTCAGTCTGTGATTCTTAGGTTCCCAAAAACTTTCACAGTTCGCTTTTCAATCTAACAATTCCCATCACTTACCTAGTCCAATGATGCCCAAAGTCTCCCCACGGATACGCACAGCGCCTCCGGCCACCTCTCGAATCTGTTCTACACTCGAGGCTCGATTCCCTTCCCGCATAGCCTGATGTAGCCAAGTAACACGGCGATAGAGGTTCAAGATGTGGCAGAGGGTGGAGTCAGCAGTCTCCTCTACTGAGGAGGAAGGGATGTTGCAAACTGCAATGCCTACAAAGCCACAGAGGTCATATAAGATTTTTAGCATCACAATGCTAAACCAACATAGAGCTCTTCAGGCGTAAGTGCTGAAAGATAATTCAGTGCTCCAGAACTACTGCCAAGAAACACAGGATTCATTTCAGAAGCCCATTCTACAGCGACATAGATGTGACCAGCCAGCTTTTTAACCCCAAGGAAATACCATTCCTTCCTTATAAATATCCATTTGATTGACACACTCACCAGAAAAAAACCAGGCTGAAATGAGAAAACTGGGTCATACAAGTGATGCAAGAAACTGACTGTTTTAGAAGATCTGCATCCAAAAAGATGCACTTGTTCCAGAGATACTCCTGACAGATTAACTGGCAGACTGTAGAAGAATTAAGACAGATGGTTGAGCTCTTTCATGCCTCGCAGTCCAGATGCTCACTGCAAGCATCAGTTTCCCCAGGAGCAACAATAAGTAACTAACTCATTAAATGCAGGGAGAAGCCACAGGAGGCTCTCTAAATCCATTTGAAGTTACACTTAACAACACATAACACTCCCAATCTAGAATAACATAAAACCCATGGTTAGAACGATCAGGTAAATTACTAATGCAAACAGAGTTAAAGTCCTGGAAGCACAAATTACTCTCAGGAAAGGGAAAGATGGAACACTGTAGCGAAATCTGGTCATTCCTGAGCACTCTATTAAAAAAAAAAAAAAAAGTGGCAGGGGGAGACTGCCAACATATCACTTCACTGCTGCTATCCTTCATTCGACAAACCAGCCAAGAAATAAAAATAACTAGATAAAAAAAATATTCTCTTTCCAAGCGTAACCCTAGCCACTTGCCAAACCAAGGAAACTCTTCTTCCTCAAAAGTCCACCACCTACCTAAAAACTAGGAATAAAACCTAGGCAATGGTTGAAGGCACATAAAATTCAGCGATGCATCACTCTTTTGTAAGCCTATTACAGAGGAGACATTCGACTAAACTCATACCACGCTCTCCCAGGAGAGCTAGGAAAGCAATGGCCACACACAATCCCAGATATCCGACTTCTTTTCTCTATCAAATGCTTTGCAATTATGCCATAATGCCACACAGACGACTCGGAGGACATGAGGAGGGAAGACAGGGAAACCTAACTTCTTTTAATCTCACTGGTTACCATCTCATTCAACTTCAGACAAGCCACATGCATTCATCTCCTACACAGCTAGACACAAATTTGTGTTTACATGCAATATTATGCCTACATGTAAGAAAACGCAAACACACACAACAGCCCTTTGGTCTGATTTGAAGATTCAGAACACATAAGGAAGAGTACCTTACCTCAGAATGAATTAAAGGGCCTGGCTAAACATGAAAATAATCATTAATTGTCCAGGAAAAAGCAAATCTGGCCATGCATAAGGGTCATCATACTATCGCTCCAAAGCAAAAGTAGCAAGCAGCAGTTTGATGGTGAAAGAACTTTGACCCATTTCTTCTTGGGTTAATGAGTGTGGAGTGGGGGGAAAGGGAAAACTTTGAATCTGAATGAATCAGAGATATGGATGGTGACTTTAAGTAGAGAACCCTAAGAGTAGATTAGGTTCCAAACTCAGCCCAAAAATGCAATGGCTGGATGAGAGCCAAAGACCTTGCCAGGAACTCTTGAGACTATTCAACTGAATCATTCAGATGAGAAGACTCTTTAGACCTAATTCAAGCACTAGACAAATACGCACTCTTCATTTATTTGCAATTCATCTGTTCTTACAGATCTGGAAATCGTAATGCCTATTTCAATTTTATATATAAATACTTGCATTTGATTTAAGCTTAATCTGATCTGCATTACATTAAGAAAGGTTTCAAATCACTGACACAAACCTGAAAAAGAAGGGGCAGGGTACTTAGATGATCCACGTTACCTAGGAGACTACAAGGTCCCAACGGTCTCACTGCCATATGTTTAATAAATAGCAGCTTTTTGTCACCTGATCCAGAGACTCTTCACATGCCTAGGGCTCTGAAGGGATCAATAATAAAGTGTTGAATCAGAACCTACCTGCATATAAAAAATTAACAGGAAAACTCACTAATCAAGCATTTACAGTGAGTTTATCCTGCATCAGCATTTGCAGGCTGCTTTCAGACATCAGAGTTTGCTCAATTCTTTCCCCACAAAGAACCCAAAGCTGCCTCACCAAAAGTTATCTAGACACTGTATTCAAGCTTCTGAATCCCAAACAATAGCAAAGACACTGACATCTACAGCAGAGCAATCCGAGAACTGAGAATCTTTCTTTCAAGCCACCTACCAGCTCCGATATTGGTCAGCTTCCTAAAAATGCCTGATACTAAGCAGCTCCAAATCTTTTTACGCAAAAAGTTTTAAATGCACTCAGCTATAAAACAGAAAAATGTGCAGTATTCCACTTCACATTCAGTTCTGATCACAACAGAGCCCTAATGGTGTCATCATACCTAATTCTGCAGCGGATTTGATGTCAACATTGTCATAGCCACTGCCAATACGCACAATGACCCTGAGGGCTTTGAATTTCTCCAGATCCTGACGAGAAAGGGTAATGGTGTGATACATCAGAGCTCCTACTGCCTCATTCAGCACCTACAACAAAAACCAGTCCAAATCAATCTCTGCTTTGGTTACTCTAAGAGGCAGAGCTCTATGTCCGAATGCTTGCGCATTGCCCACCTTTTCATGGATTTCCTGAGTTGACTGAGCATCACAAAATGCCACTGTAGCAACATCCTTCAAGATGGGCATCTCCACAGTGCAATCTCGTCCATCCAGGAGTGCAACCAGTGGCCGTGCCGGCATTGGGCCATTCACAATAGGAGGCCGTATGCCTATTAAGAAAGTCAGCAGGAGTGATTACATGAAAGACAAGAATTCTGGAACCCTCATTTGCTAGTCCAACAAGTCACTAGTTCTTTTAAAGTTCTATAGTATGTAGGAAGGGATTAGTCAAAGCAAAAGAAATAAATAGGAAATAAACACAGGGAAATGAAGCTAGGAAAAAAAAAAACCCTCTGCCACCACTATATAAAGAAAAATAAAACAGGCTTTATCAATAATGAGATAATAGAGGTGGTCTGCTCAGAAGCACACCATCTTGCTCTAGGCTCCTGAAACTAGTTATAAAGCCACTTCAGGCCTACTCCCCATTAACCTGCCCCCCTCTCGCACCTCAGCATGCCAAGACGCTAAGTCTATTTCCTCCTTAAGCGAGCAGAAAAACTTGTACGTTCACGGGGCCTCTGACAGCCCTGGGCAGCCACCCCTCTCAAGAAGGACGAGGCACGGCAGGCAGCTGCTGCAGAAGCGCTGGGTGGAAGCCCCCGCGCAGGCGGCAGGACCCGGACAAGCTGC
>NW_009186732.1:0-7898 GCF_000690835.1 Fulmarus glacialis
GGTGCGCCGGGGCGGGTGGTTCCCGTCCCCTCTCTCGCCCCGGGGCTGAGCGCCGTGGGGGCCAGGCTGTCCCTGCCCAGCGCGGTGGCACCGCTAGCGCGTCCCCTGTGCTGCAACAGCAAAGTCAGAGTGGTCTTTCCCAGGACGCTGAGCACATCACCTACAAACTGCTCCGTGTGTCAAGAAAAACAACTCCAAACGAAAGGGCGATCGGCTCCACAGTGGGAAGCCATGCAGCCTGGGCTGTGCAAGCCTTTGGAAGGTGGCCAGTCCCGTAGGGTCCCTCCCGAGCCTACTTAATTGCATGAGATAAGATGAAAAGACAGGCTAATGAGAAACCCCATCTGCCAGCCAGCTAAAATTAAGGCTGCCTTCTTTAGCAAAATGTGCTCAGATATCTGTATTCTTTTAATATCTCTTCATATGGCCGAGCAGGTTTCAGACATGTAGTGGTGCCTGTCTCAGCTCTGATTTTTTCCTTCATTTTCCTAGTTTGCCCCTGAACAGCAGGGTAAGTGGAAAAAATTGGCTGAAGGATTCTGTTTCAGCATGAACTTATTTAAGAGAACATCAGCTAATAAACGCTGCAGTCCAACCTGCTTATTATTACATTATATTACTCGATTCAATGACTCATGATATCAAATTGGTTACGGATGTGATATAGCAGGTGGTCTCATGGCACTGTTGAACTTCCTAGAAGAAACTAGGAAAGAGGTGCAAAAAGAGAAAATTCTCAGAACAAAACTAAGGGTATTTATATAGGGAAAGGAAGTATAAGGAAAGGTCTTTTACTTTACTCAGTCTGCCCTATACTCCCATGCAACTTCTGAACCCCTAAGTTGCTTTCTTGTTTAGTGTACCTTACCAATCGCTCTACCGATGTTCAAGGAAAGATATTTCTTGCCGCAAAGGATTGACAACCAAACGCCCATATCCTGAAGGCTTCGGTGTGAGGATGGAGTCAGGCAGCAGCTGATCTGTATGCAAACTACGGCCCCCTCCGAATGCATACACCAACAAGAACAACAACAGCAAAAGGCTGAGCAGAGGCGTAGGGACCCAGGCATATCATTAGCAAGAAGGATGCAACGTATTATGCTAAAGCCTGACATGCGCCTAGGCTTGCCACCGACGTAGCTGGATACTGATCTGAGTTGGAGTCATTATTATGCATGCATCATTTGTCTTTCTAGTCAAACCCAGCTGATGAATAGAGTGGCACCTTAATTCTCCTTTAACCATCCATTGTTGAAAATCAGGAATCACTTCAATAAGTCAGCAAAAGTTATAGCAATGTAAAATCATGGACAAGAAAGGAGAAGCTATAGAACCTTAGAAACAAATAATTGCCAAACAAGTCATAGTACTTGAAGATCACGCAAGTACAAATCCTTAAAGCAAATTGCACACATCTTTGCGAAACATGTATTGATTTTTACCATGCCAATTGAGAAATAAATGTCTAATAACTTTTTCATGGATTAAGACTGAGGGAAAATGTATTTTTTCTTTCTCCAGAACCTGTTGTTCATAAAAAGTAGTATAAGTTAATCAATCTTATGATAATAGCTTTCAGGATAACTGCTTTATTGGAATTCATCTTTCTTTATTTTTCCATACAGCAATGCAAAAAGAGCCAGGTATGGCAAGAATAAAATTACACTGATCAATTTTTGAATTGTAATTATTTTAAGGCCAGGGTTTTGGAGGTTTTGGGGCTTCTCTTTAAGAATACAAACTTTCTGAAAACTGAAAAGGTTTCTCTGAAAGTGATTAAGCCTAATTACTAACTGCAGACCTCACCTCAAAGGTTTTATCAACTCTGGTGAGTGACTGAAGTGACGAATGAGTGTGTATGAGTGAATGGTGAATGACGTATCTGCCAGCTCAAGCAGTACAAATTTCCCTTAAACATTTGATTTCACTTTGTCTCAAAGCGGGATCAGAAGCAGGGAGGGACTTTGAGTCAGGGCAAACTGCTGAGTTCCCAGGTTTTTCCTGGCCTAATGCATTTGTTCCCTTCCCTTTGCCCCAGGACGGACTGGTGCAAATGAAACCCCCTGTGCTAATAAAAGGAATTCACCTTTCCGAAGGGGTTGTGCAGGAGGAAGGGAGAAGACGTGGCGCTCGCCGCTGCAGATGGAGAGAAACGTTAAAAAAAAAAAAAAGACCCACTTAAAAATTGAAGCTGAGATTGAAGTGAAGAACACTGGTACAGCTGAAAGAGCCTGCACGATATGATAAGAGCATGTTTTTAAGGAGTTCTCATTTTTGTGAAAATTAGTTTTGGATGCTCATCAGTGTATTCAGGAGAAAAATATTACTCTAATGTCTATAGAACAGAGATAAAAAGGAGATCTACTGAAGGAGAAATAATGAATTTACACTTTTAACATTCATTCTGAGGTGCAGAAGATACATTACTCTACATTATGCCTATATTAGACTTAAATAAATTTCATTACGAAAACAAGATTAGAGGAGAGCAGTGCAATTTGAAAACATCCAGTACTTCTATGATCGCTTAAAATAAAGAGCTTTCAGGGTGGTGATACGTGGCTATACCTTGGTAAAGGGACAGCATTAAATATACACCAGCAGGAGGATTTGGGGCTATCTTTAACTCCTCCCGTCCACAGCTCTGCTGTACTACACCAGAGTCCCCGGGGTTCCTGGACCCTTTGCAGCCCTGCTGCCGCCTGGGAAACGGGAGGGTGAAGCCCAAAGCCCACATCCAACTACACAACTCGGCAGAATGTTGCTCTTATCTCATACTTGGTGATATTAAAGGCATTTTTACTGCAGTCGGCTGTCCCACCCTTCCATGTGTACTGTAGAAGCCCGTGCTTTTTTAAGAAAATGCTGATAAAGTCAGTGGAGGTAGCATACCATCCCATTTATTGGCCAAAAAAAGTGGTAGCTAGGAAAACGTTTAGTGCAGTGACAGATGTTGTGATTGTATACTACACACCGTCAGAGAAACGATGCGCTATCATTCTGTGCTCAGTACTCTTACAGTGCTCATACAGCGCTCAGTACTCATGCAGTGCTCATCAATAATTTTTATTATACCAAGGCCCATCCACCCACAGTAATAGAACCTTCTGCAGTCATAATAATGAGCAGCTGCAACTGTTCATGTATAGATAATCTCATAATGCAAATACAACAGCCGTTTTCTTCTCCCAAAATATGTGGCTTTGCAAAATTAATTCACATTCTTATTATGCAAAGTCACTTGGCAAAAAGTTCACTGATTTCTGGTTGAGATCCTTGCTTATTAAAAAATATTTGGAATCATATGGCAGAACATCTTCCATAGGAAGAGATTTGCAGAAGTGTACTGTTAACTTTTTAGCTAGTTTTTAGTAGCCGTTTTATAAACCTTTGTATGTAAGCAGGACGGAAAATGAAACCTGTTGATTCTTAAAATATTGCTTCTGGAATGTTACAAATCTTGGATAATTAGTGGAACGGACTACCAGCCATTACTTAAATACCAGGAAAGGAGAAGGGCAGAAGCTGGGCTGGAGAGGGAAGGACCCAGCGCTGCCAGGGCAGGGTCTGCTCCATCGCTGGGAATGGGGATGCGTGTCCCCACGGGGCGAGGAGGGGTCCCAGCCGTGGGGAGGGGCGACGAGGGTGTCCCCCGCTCCGGCTCCGCAGGACCCCCATGCTCAGGGGACCTGCCAGACTCCTGCAGAAACTCTTTCTGCCCGAAATCTGCGAGGAGCCACCACAGAGGAGCCCGCTCAGCTTTTGCAATTAATGGGCTTTTACAGGACCTGAGTACAACTCTAAACATTTAAGGTTATATGTATGCATCTTTCAAGTGCAGTAACTTCAGCATGCTAAAACTAGATCTCCTTTAATTAAATGCAAATTCTTATTTCCTCCAGTTTTATTCAGGAAAATCCTGGTTAGGAACACAGCAAAATTTAGCACTTCAGAGAGGCAGCAGAAAATAATTTAGAAAGAAGAAATAAAAATTAATTGCAGTTTAATAAAAAGCAAGCAACATCCTGTTTCAGCAAGATACGAAGGGGCTGCATATTTGCATTAAGTACTGAGCTGCCTCAGGACCACGAGGAGACGAATTCTGTGTGAAGTGGACACGCTTCAAAGGGATGCATTCCTAGTGTCCTCCTCTATGTCACTTGTGATTCTAAACTGATAATTAAAAGTTTATAAGTGCAACTTATTTATCACTCAGTATTTTTCTATATGAGAAGCTTCAAAACAAGTTTTTGCTTTGCTAATATTTTTACTTTTTCTTCCTTGGCTCCTCTTGTGCCATGCTGCTTCTCTTGCCTGAAGGTGATGACTAGAAGAGTAACAATATGGTGCTGGAGTAAAATGCCAGTGCAATATTACCTGAGTTCATCAAGACGATCAAAGCCTTTAAAATAATTTTATTGGGGCAATCTATAACCAAATCTGCAAGCAGAGATCTAGGTAGCTCATGGGAGAAAACCTGTGCTCCAGCAGGAGGGGAGCGGGAGGTGCGGAGTGGTGCTGCTGGGGAGATGCACAAAGTGACTCTGGGCAGGTTCTGCTGCGACCTACTTACAGCTCCTCCGGCGTGATGCTTGGTGCACGAGTTGTGACATGCCAAAGAGTAAAATTACATGACAGCAGTGGATCTTAAGCTCTCGCTGAATAATTTAACTATGAAAAAATGAAATCAACCTTCCTCTCCTGGAAGTCTATAGTGAAGAGAGAGACTGGTGCAAGAGAGAGGGGAGAGGAAAAATTCAGGTTTGAAAAAACACAAGCTGCTATTTGAGGAATTTGAAGTATGCAGAATAGGTTATTTTTATCGTCTATTTAAGTTTCCAGAATCTTTCAGTCAATTACTGACACACTGATGTTTTAAGAACAAGAAAATTTCGAATATGACTTTTTAACAATACACCGTACTAAGGTGTTTTATTTTCACTGCTAACTCCAAAGAGTGGCACAAGAGAGAACGGGCAGCACTCTGAGTGCAGCATTATCAGAAAAATGAATTTTTGGTGTTTAAGGAGTCAAGACCAAACTCAGCTTACTCCTTCTTTCCACACCAAAAGGAATGTGTTCGTCTTTATATACATACGAAGGTATAATGGTAAAAGACTTTGTCTGAAGACTGTACCTCAGAGAAATTAATTGAATGTTCTTCTTGAGTATCTAATATGCATGGCACGATGTAGGTGGCTTACTAGAAAAGCAAACTGCATTTAATCTAAGGTACAGAATGGCCCCGACGGCGTGGTGGAAGCTTGGAGGCTGGTCTAGACAGATCCTGCCCCCTCCTCCAGACACCAGTCCGATAAAGCCCTGGTTTGAGATGGAAAATTCTCACAAGCTGGAGGAACCACATTGTGGTTCAAAGTGTATCAAAGTCCTCCAGACTCCTATAACCCCCTTTTTCTTGCTAAAAGCCTGTTTTCACCCTGCAGCCCTTCCATCTGATGGTACTAACGGGTGTCTGCCCTGCCGTATTCTTTTTCCCAGGCAAAGACGAGGACAAAATGATGCTGCCCACAGGCATCCGTGTCGGCAGGGCTGCGGGACGCACGGCACGCCGCCCGCGCTTGGCGCTGCCTCGCTACCCAAGACAGCCCCTCTTCCCAAAACCCGATCCGGAGAGCATCCTGCTTCCCAACAGCGGGGGGTCCGAGGCAGGGTGCAGCAGGAGGGGAAGGAGCATCAGAGCAGCGCTCTGCTTGGGCACGAATGAGTGATCCAACTCTAGTAGCATCGTGGCTTCTTAAAACTTGGGCAAGGTCTCAAATTAAGCTTGGGCTAGAAGAGGGTTTTTCCAGTCTGGGTCCCCAGTCAGCCAGGGTAAGTATGGGTGACCAGCACGGAAATCTTATAAAAAATTCCATTTATTCTTTGGGGTACTTGATGCAAAATGCTTATAAAGAGCCCATTACCCCCAAAGCACTTATAAAATACATTCATGCCATGATGAACAAATACAGAAGATTGTAAAAATTACCCGAATGTGTGAAACTTATGAAAGTCCCAAAGAAATGAAAGAAAGATCTGACTGCAGTAATGGCTTCAGTCTCTTGTAAGTGCACTGGCTGCAGCAAATAGGCAGTTGCCAATATTTATGATATTGCTCTCTATCTTTCTTATTCTTCCGGATAAGCCTACCTATCATTTTAGACTGACACCAGCAGTAAAGCCCCAAAATCTGTGTGAAACTGAAAATCACTGCAGCCGGCTCTGTTTATTATTGCCGGCTCTTAACACATCACCTGCGTGATGCTTTGATTCACTGTCTTTGCAGGCACTGAATGTGGATTGACTGGTTTGTAATTCCCATGGTCCCTCTTTTTAAAAATAAATACTCTTGTTCCTTTCCCAGTCCTCTGGGACACCCGTGAGCTCTTGAAGATAATCACGAGCGTAAGTGATTGCTTCCCGAGTTCCCCGGGTTTGCCTGGGTAAATGTCACAAGCCTTCCTGCCTTTGATTAACATCTCATTTAATTTAAATATTTATTGATCTTTTATCTCCCTATTTTGACATGGGTTCTTACCGTCTTGCTGTAAAGACCTGACTCTGAGCACCAGCAGCGCAGGTGGTCAAAGTCACATAAAACCACATGTATACGAACATATCCTCTCACCATTTCTGAAATTCATTCTTTCGTATGATAAACAGGTGTTACGATTTTTCTGATGAGAGATAAGAAGGTCATCGATATCACGTCAGTTAAGCTCAATTACATTTTTACTTCCCTGAATGTTATCTTTTCTCATTTCAACAACTCTTCAATTAAACATAAAATACGATCTTTTAGGCAGTACTTTCCAAATATTCAAAGGCGACTGTTACTCCGTTTCATCTATCCCATCCATGTGTGATGCAGAAATCAAGTCCAACAGTGTCTCCAGAAGAGGTTTCCAAACCTTTTTTCCCTCACATTGCACACTAAGTTAGGAAGTTACTGGTGCGCAGTTGTAAATAGCTTGTTTTCACTTCATTTTAACGAAGAAATGGATTTAATACACTTTGGTATTTATTCAAGGATTATCTAACGAGCGAAAGAATTCATTTTTCTATGCAGGCTTTTAGCCTATGACTGTTGGACAGCTAAATGGAAAGCGCCCCATCGGGCAGGTGAGCCCAGTGAGTAACTTGCAGTGAGTTTTTGCCTCGATGACTTTACCTTCTCTTGGTTCAAGAAACGTCTTCAGACAAACTACAGATTTCGTAAGTGTCCGGAATGCGCACAGACGCTACGCACGTGCTTAGCTCTAATTGTGTCAGCAGCTGGGTGGCATTTAGCAGCCCAGATGTCTCTTTGATTTCCGTCTGCTGTAGCCTAAAAGTACCCTTGGCCCTTTGTCCTTCAGGCAGAAACAGAAAAATATCATGGCTGAATCCTGTAATTGCATACATTTGGACAATGGATTATGTACTGTTCATTTAAATCTAAAGACATTTTCATTAATACGGATTAAAAAAAAGGCTTTTTAGTATCCACGTGTATATAATTTCAGATATATAAAAATATATGCATGTATATGAAGCAAGAGCAGAAGTGAGAAGAGAACTTGACCTATTGAACTTCAATTGCCAAAGTACTAGGAGATGAAAATAATTAATATCCACGATATATATGGGCTGACAAAAGCTGAGCTAAGTGTAATGAATACTATAGTGATATAAATAATAGAAGTAATATAATTAATGCAGTGTAATAACATAAATTGTGTAAATAATATAAATAACGTAAATATGAACAATGTAGTAGGGTAAATGACATAAAGAAATGAGAGTAGCAGGGTATTTCTTTCATGCATTTGGTAGCAACCCCCCTGTATTTGAAATGCACGAGAGAGCTTTCTTAGAAAGCGAGCGTTTTCCTTTCCCCTGGGACCCGCCGGGCCAGC
>NW_009186733.1:0-2200 GCF_000690835.1 Fulmarus glacialis
TGTGCGTTACCTGCCCCAGAGCGAAGTCTCCAGCACCGACCCTTGGTACGACAGGGGCTTCTAAGCAGATCAGGCTTCCAAGGGCGGAGGCATCTTTCCAGATCTGGCATCCTGGGGCTGGGGCAGGGGAGGGGTAGGAGGCGTGTGTTGAGTGAGAAGCTGTGTTGCCAAGTTCAGGAGCTGCAGGAGTGCGTGAGCAAACTGTGTAGCATCAGGGATGATAAAAAGAGCTTGATGGGGTCTTCACAGAGACCCTTCCGAGAAGAGAGCCTCAACCCCCAAACTGCATAGGAGGGGCAGCTGGAGACTGAGGTCTTGTGGGGTGAATGAGGAAGCTTGGAAGCATGTGACTTCTGGCAAGGGAAGGCAGGCTCTTCTCCACCTGCAGATCTAACTGCAGAGTGGTTATAATACCCTGGTAGCAGACAGGGGGTGCTGAAGCTGTGTTAGCCACTTGTTAGACCACATCTAGAATAGTGTATCCATTTTTGAGCAATGTGAGAAAGCCGTTAGTCAGTGGGAGCCCAGCAGAGGCCCACTGAGATGACCAGGCGGTGGAAGCACTTGCTTTGTGAGGAGAGACTGAGGGAACTACCTTCTTCAGCATGTAAAAGAGACAGTTTTGGGGCAACCTTCTAGTACGTACAAGGAGATTATTGAGGAGATGGAGCCAGACTCTTTACAGTGGCATAAACAGGCATGAATTGAAATGAGAGGCTCAGACTGGGTATAAGGAACAACTTTTTCATTCTGAGGACAGTCAGGCAGCAGAACAGGCTGCTTGGAGAGGCTGTGCAGTCTTCATCCTTGGGGGTTTTCAGGGCTTGGCTGGATCAACCTGGTCTCACCTCAGAGCTGACCCTGCTTTGAACGGGAGGTTTGATTAGAGCCCTCCTGAGGTACCTTCTTATGTTCCTATGATTCTTGTGTCTCCTGTTGTTCTAGTAGCCTGCTACCTTTTCGCCACCATCTCAAATTAAGAGGGAATAATAAATTAAGGAACAGATGGTTTACTTTGAAGAAAAGAAGCGGCAAAAAGGGGGGGTTGAATATGTCCCATTATTTGATTTGCTTGTTAATGGAATCTGCCATTTTTCTTCTGAATCTTTGTGATTGTATTAGAGAGCTGGGGAAAAAAGTAAAAAGAAAATTTGAATAATTTGATTTTGTTCCTTAGCACATGTTCAAACAGCTTTTTATATGTGTTTTAATCTAGATATGATTTGTACAAATTGGCTGACGTCCTTTTAATTCTTTTATGAATTAACGCTTTTATGAATTAAACCAAAAGTAAATGTTATCTAGTTTATTTTGTGCTTTGTTATGTGTGGTGGCAGATAGAGCAAGCCTATTTAGGATATGGTTAGTGTTCAGCATGCTTAACTTCTTTGTAGTCGTTTTGTTTTTTAAGATTCTCCCCTTACTCTTAGCTATCATTATTTCTGCTACTTCGGCGGAAAAATGAGATGATTCAGCCCCCCTTTTATTTAGTCAGACACATCTGGGTATTTAATTTTCTGAAGAAGAAGAAAGAGAAAGTACCAAGAATTAAGTACAGATGACAGACGTTTATGTGGCTAAACTTTCAGTTTGGTTTAAATAACATAGCAAGGAGTAGGAAGGAATGTAACCTTTTAAGCTTTTCTTTGTTTACAGATATGAAGAGAGAGAACAGTAAATAAGTCCGAGTTATAGTATGCCTTTTAAAAAATCACATGATATATCACCACCATATGGAAGCTTGTATGCCCTTTCCCATAGGGATATGCCACTGAGAAGGGATTTATAGGCTGCTAGCTCATAATACAGTAATATTTATTAATGATGGGTTACCAACTTTGCCTCTAACTGTTCCTAAAATTCCCTTTGGAACAGCACCCATGGCTAGCCAAGGATGGCACCAGTCGTGCTGCTTGACAGTTATTCAGCATCTCAGTCCTTAAAAAGATACCCAGTTTGCTGAGCACAGGACTGCAGTTAGGACAGGAATAATTCAATTCCTGCAAGGGATCATAGTACTCCTGTTGATTACTTACTTTAATCTCTGTTTCTGGGAAACATGAACTATAAACAAATTCTCTGTATTGTAAGCACTGGAAGAAAACAAGGTGAGGTGGGACTGAATGAAGGCCTTGGCTGTTAGATAGTGAATTGCGTATAATCTAATGGCAGGGGTTTTGGGGGGACTTTTTTAGGGGAA
>NW_009186733.1:2231-17364 GCF_000690835.1 Fulmarus glacialis
TTTTAGGTCTGCTGTAGCTTTTGGTTTAAGATTCAATATGTCAGTGCCCACTGGCAGTGAGATAAAATATTTAGTGCCGCTGCATTTTGGGAACAACTAATTTTGACAAATTGATCACTGCTTATTTGCCAAGAAAGTTATTAGGACTTGGTTGAGGAGCCAAGAGCAAATCTATTCCTTTCATGACACAACGTCCAAATGATTTAGGTATTTTTACTTGCGTGTTAATGGTTAAGTCATGTCTTGGATTACAGGAAATGATGCTTTTGCTATCAAGCTTTCAAATTACAGTTCTATTTCTTAGCTAACAAAATTATCTCTGATAACATGTGATGGTTTAAAGAATAACCAAGGACAAGAATCTGAACTGCAACAGCTGGAACTTGAAACAAAAGCAAAGTTATAACAGTTTAAATAAGTTTTTTGTACAATGTGTATATAGTAAATCAGTTGTGTAAAATAAATTACAATAAATACTGTTCCAGTTTTCCTTGTGATGTGGGCTTTATATGAGCTAGTGATGTGGGATGTTTTCTTTCACTAGACATTATGTTACTGGATCCAAATTTTCTGTTTTTAAGATGCGTCTCCTATATTGTTGTTTTTAGGTTTATTTACTTAACTCTTTTAGGCCTTATTCTGCAACATACTTAGCTTTCTGCCTGTGATTAGACTGATTTCTACAAAATATATGTTACTTGAAGCATGAATATAAGCATTTACAGTAAGGTTCAAGTTTGAGTTTTGTTAAAGGGATTGATAAAGGGACAAAAACATAAGGCACGTACATTATACACCTAAGTTTCAACTGCAGGTTCTCTTTTTTTTTAGCCACTTCCTAAGGTTGTTAGTGCCTAATGCTGTAAACAAAACCTTGTTAGTGTATAAGCTTTTGTGGCTCTAATGCTTTTATATGCTATGTAGGCAGCTACATGAAAAATTTGATACAATTCTGGTTATTTATTAAGTAATTATTATACATTGTTACTTTTTATGCTTGAGCTAGAACAAGGCCAACTTGAGAAATGATGAAATTGGTAGCTAAATTACATGCTTGGTCCAATCTTCTTTCATTATGTGAGTCTAGGTTTGGAGTAAGTCTATTTAGTCTACATAGGTTTAAGTGAATGTAAAATATACCTAGATGTGTAGGTCAGGAAGCCAGGTTTGCAGGAGGAGGTAATAGTTTGGGTGATAAAACTAGAAAAAGCAGACAAGTGTGAGAGGTCAAAGTCTTTTCATCTGCACCTGAAAACTCTTCTGGTTCTCTGAGTTTGTCAGATGGTCTTGTAAAATACACATCTCTCTTCACAGAACATGATTCCTAGCTTTCTAATGAGAACCAATTTCAACCTTAAAATAACCAGGCTAAATTTATGTTGGACTTCTTTTACAGTGGTGATGGTTTCTGTGATGGTGAAAATGCTGCTTGAGCCAAGTTATGATCTCATGGGTGCAAGAGCAATTCCCCTGGAGAAGTTTGTACCTGACTACATTTGGCCTACCTTTTTGGTAGGATATAGGATCTACCTTTTTGGTTTGCAATTTAACATTTTTTTTTTTTCTTCCATACTGAGAGCTGCTATTCTTATTGTTTTCCTTACCACACTTGTTCTACAGGCAAATATAGATGGATAGATAATTAACATTCTTGGCTTTTAATTCTTTCTGCATTTTAAGTTTGGTCATGATGTACTGTCTAAGTGATGGTAATACCTGTAAGTGCTGGAGAAATCTCTTACTGGTAACTGTTGGAAGTGGGAGAGGGAAAGGGGGAGATAAAGATCACTTCATAAATGGGAGAATATCAGGGAAGGAGGACTTTGGCACATAGCAAGAAAGAGCTATAAATGGTCATTTGAGGTAGATGTGTATACAGAAGAAACTGAAAAAAACCCATGCGTGTAATATTTATTTTATATAGAGTAAGGCAAATTAATCAGCAACAAAATAAGCTAGATGACTGCCATTTTGTATACATACATTTCAAACCTGTAACTCTTGATGAAGCCTTTTCGGCTTTATGAATAAAACTTTACAATGTGCTCAGTGGCATCAGGACAGAAGGCCAAGTGTGATGGCAGAAAATTGCTTTATATGGCAGAAAATAAAGCTCTAGCTGTAGAGAGCGTTTTCAGAGAGCCATGCGAGAAGGAGCTACCTAGTTTGTGATCTGATGAAGAAAGAATGATTATATAGCTGTGTAGTGTTTGCTGAGCAAAACTTTTTGACCTAACTTAAGCAGCTGTGAAGGAAGTCAGTATATTTCTATGATCCAGAGTGCTGATTTAGCTATCAAAGGTAATTTCTGATAGCATTTCTGCTATTGCTAATTGAATACCTACACTTGCCAACAAAGACCCAAAACACTATCATATCATTTTCTCCGATTAGGAAAAGCCTGTGAAAACTCAGGTGGAAGTACCTGTTCAAAGACTCGGTTTTATTGATGATAATGGCATGTGAGCATTCATGGAGCCAGATTAATTTTAGCTTTCTTCTCAGTAGGGTTGTGGGTTTCAGTCTCCATGGCCTGCTGGGCAGGCTGTGCAGCCCTTGGATGGGTGCATTGGAAACAGTGCCATGCAAATGAGCCTGTAAAACTGGTTTGGGGCTCAGATTAAACAATTCAGATGATTTTAATGGAGTCCAGTAACTAAAGAGTCTGAAGTCAATCACTTCAGCACCATTAAAATGCTGGTATATTTTCTGTGTGCTGCTGAAAGATGAGGAAACTTTCTTTGTGGGAGTAAGAAGGAAATCCTCTGGGGAAAAAAAAAGGCATCCGTTGAATTTTGATTTAAAAGAAAAAACAAAAAAAAACCAAAAAAACCTTTGATTTGATTATCCTTGTAATACCCCCTCACCCCAAGCCTGTAACCTTGATTTTTTTTTTTTTTAAATCCTCTTTTAAACAGATCTGATCTTCATTATACACAGTCTATAAACAATTTCAGCATTAGAACTTATTTCCTAGGCTCATTTTATGAAGGTATTCATTCATCCTCTAAAATACAAAACAACTGTGTGCTGTATGATTCTAATAGTGATTGTAAGTGCTGATGGCTGGCAGCCATTTTTCCCTTGCCTGTCGGTTTCTTGAAGGAGAAGCTTTCTATGGTGCTACAAACAGCTCGGTTAGACATCAGCTTCTGACTGAGAACACCCTTGACCGCTGTGTGTTTTTCAGATCATTGTCAAGAAAAGTCTGATATCTTGCCTTGGACATGCTGTGATTTTTTTTTTCTTTTTTTTTTTTTTTAAACTTTTGAACAGCGATGCCCTGTTATCAGAGGGTGAGGAGAGGTAGTAATAATATATAACCTCTAGATCTTGTGTGTGAATTACACTCACTCACTGCAGTCTGACCTCAGAACTTTGACTGGAGTCGCTCAGCGGAGCACTTTTTAGCGAGGCTATGCTCTGGTGCCAGCTACAGAACCAGCACTGTTCTGTGCACTGCTGCATTTCTGCCACTGTGATGGTGCAGAAGAGTGTTAAACAGGGCCTGGCAGGCATTCTCCTTCCTCACATACAGTGCAGCAGGACATTAGTTCCACCCCTCAGCAGTGCTTGAAGGAAGCGTATTCTTAGCCAGATTTTAAATTTAATAAAGATGGAGTTGGGTGTTTTCTAGCTATCAAGTTACAGTGAGCAATTACTATGGTGAACTCCTTAGTTTGCAGAAAACAAAGAGTAAAAAGATGAGAGTATTAGATGGCTTCTAATACTTTCATTTGTTCTTTAGACCTTTCTGTTGATGATGCCCATGAAAAAGAGTCAAACAAACGGTGATTTTTTTTTTTTCTTTTTTAATCATGAAAGCTAACTGGTAGAGGCTGGGACTCTAATGTAAATTTAATAACAGAAGGGCTTCTGAGGTGGAAGATATTCTGGTCTCTTGCAAATGAAACCCTCATGCTTCAAACTCTCTTGAACTGTAACGGCTACCTCACTTTATTTTCCAGAGTTTTAGTAAAGTATCAGATCGTGAGTTGGACAGGAACTTCAGGGTGATTCTGAGGTACTTATTCTGTGGTATCTTAATCTAGAAGCCTTGAAGACACTGGAGGGAATGAAGGGGAGCCTCAGCCCCCACGATTTTCTCATCTTCAGCTGGGACGGGGATTTGGAGTATTGTTCTATTCTTCTAGGGTGGCAATATAGTAAGACAAAATTTGGAAATCACTTATGTCTATTTGGAATGAGCCTATTTGTTTTTATTATCAGTTTTTTTAGTTTAACTGTATTTTTCCAATGCTCTTGGGAAATTTCATTCTTACGGTGTATGGGAATGGTTAGTCTCAAACTCACTCTAGGCAGCCAAGAGTGTGTGTTTTGTCATCCTTCCTGCCAGTCCATGGTATTTATAATGTACTCGTCCCAAGATGACATGAATAATACTTTCTTTCAGATTTTCAATCTGTCTTAGACTTGAGCTATAGTGTTCTTGTTTTTATACAGTATTAGTAACCTCTGTTTATGTAAGGTAGGCAAATGTCTTGCATTAACGCATAGAGGTGTGTTTTTTCCCTATTACTAATTCAATTTACATGGTGGAGCTTAGCTGGGGTTTAGATGCTAAACTTGTTTGGGCTTATAAAGAGTTTTTATTTTAACTTCATAACTCTACTTGTCATAAGAGGCTGTCAGTCAAGTCTATCTGTTTTGATTTCTCTGAAATGAGCCTTGTTTGAGTTTGGCAGTAGATTCAGTGAAGTTGAGTTGGAAATCCTGAATTTGTCTGTTTGGAAGGCTGTAGTTCCATGAGATGGTGTGTAGGTTTTGGCTGGGGTTGAGTTAATTTTCTTCACAATAGCTAGGATGGGGCTATGTTTTGGATTTGTGCTGAAAACAGTGTTGATAACACAGGGATGTTTTCGTTACTGCTGAGCAGTGCTTACACAGAGTCAAAGCCTTTTCTACCTCTCACCCCACCCCACCAGCGAGTAGGCTGGGGGGGGGCACAAGAAGCTGGGAGGGGACACAGCCGGGACAGCTGACCCCAACTAACCAAAGGGATATCCCATACCATATGATGTCATGCTCAGCATATAAAGCTGGGGGAAGAAGGAGGAAGAGGGGGACGTTCAGAGTGATGGCGTTTGTCTTCCCAAGTAACTGTTATGCATGATGGAGCTCTGCTTTCCTAGAGATGGCTGAACACCTGCCTGCCGATGGGAAGTAGTGAATGAATTCCTTGTTTTGCTTTGCTTGCGTGTGCGGCTTTTGCTTTCCCTATTAAACTGTCTTTATCTCAACCCACGAGTTTCTTCACTTTCACTCTTCTGATTCTCTCCTCCATCCCACTGGGGGGGAGTGAGCGAGTGGCTGTGTGGGGCTTAGTTGCCTGATGGGGTTAAACCATGAGAGATGGTAAATCTGTTTTTAGGGCAGTCCTGTTTGTGTAGGTTTTCTTGTTTGTTTTTTGTTTTTAAAAGCCACAGTCACATGATAAAATGTATCAGACTAGTAAAATTCAAACTCTTCCAACAATTTTGAAGGGCTAATTTTTATCTTGAAAGAATTTTTGCTGGATTAAGTATCTTCCAGCTACCCACAAGCAGCATAAAGAATGACCTGAATAATGTCAAGTGATTTCTGGATTAACATAAATATGATTGTGCACTCATGTACTATGTGGGTTGTTAGGTACATAGAACTGCTAGTAATAGACCTTGGATCACCTTCTAAGTCATCCATGTTGAAAGCAGAGAAATGTCATACCGAAAAGGATACACATTAGAAGGACGAAGTGTGTTTTGCGTTGTGATATTTTTCTCTCTGCTTTTACAGTTTTCAGGCTCGGCACACATCGCCCAAGTAAAGCAGCTAAATCCAAGCTGAATGTGTTATGGCCTGCTTCTTGGAGTTGTAGAAAGAATGCCAAAAGTTGGTTATGAAATGTCATATGAAGTGTGAAAAGTCACTAGAAGAAAAAAGAAATGTTCAGTAGAATTCCAGACTTTACCATTTGCAAGGAGAGCAGGAGAGGATGCTGTGGTGGTTGCCAAACCAATTGCTTGGTATATTCACCAGGGACAACTTAAGGTTGCTTTAGGCAAATCTGCTATAGGGTATCACTACTGTCCTCCTTCGTACAGCATGCTTCATGAGCTCTTACTGCTTTTCCTACAAAATGCACTTAGATTTTAGCCCATCTGCTACATACTTCTCTAAGTTACCTCTTTCATATACATTTGGACTTTCTCAGTTGGCTCTTAAACTGTTTCTTCCCTGTGTTTGCTGGGCTGTGGTGAAGTAATGGCTTCTTTTTTCTAACCTGTGCTGGTGATGTATACTTCCAAAAATAACTTTTTTCCTGTTTTATTTTCTTTACCTTTTGAGGTTCCATGCTGTCAAACCTTCGTTAGATATTTCCTGGATCTAGCTTCACAGGACCTGTTTGTGGCAAGGGGTTTTTCCTGCCATGTAATGAACGTAACCAGTAACCTAATATGCTTGGCCTTGCACCATAGCAGCTCTCTTCTCCTCTCAGCTTTGTTTATCAGAACATGATGTTGATGGTGTGCGATCTAGTGCATTGTTTAAGTTTCATAGCTTCACTTCCAAAAGGCCTCAGGCTATAGACCGCAGACTTCAGTGAAGAGTTAATTACAGCACAGGAGAATGTCAGATAGATAGACATCCTAGAATGTGTTTCAAAGCATGTCCCTTTCTTGTGTGTGATCTTGCAGTCTTTGTGAGTATGTAGATCGCTGGATTTTCTTGTGGTGCTTAAGCATCTTTGTCTCAAGAAATGCTATATGTGCTTGTGGTGGTATTACCTAGCATCTTACCAGCTGGAGGAATGTTTACATTCAGGGAATAGCTCCGTGAACAAGTTAGTACCTGGTTAGCTGCAACATGAGCTGTTCTTTACTGTGAACTACTTAAGAAGTACTGTGCCTCTCCTCCTAAGCAAGGTTTGCTCCTTCAAATGACTCTGCATTTTCCCTGGGGTAAAAACGTGTATGATCAATTTCCACTGAGATGCCTATCTAGTAGCTTGTGTGGGTGTGTTTGTATCCCAAGTCTGTGAAAGTCTAACCCTCTTTCAATTGCATCACGTTGCATGAATTTTAGAAGAAATCTTTAGAGTGATGATTAGATGCAGAAATGGAGCGGGCAGTAAAATGTCTCAGAATTAGAACCATAACCCGAGTTTTTATGGGGGAATAAACAGTTGCCAGACAGTTTATAGACAAGGCAATTGCTTTTAGTGAGTAGGACATATACATCAATGTATCAATTGATAACGTGCTGTATTTACAGTGTTTAGTGACATCACCAATATGTAATGTGAGTGATTAGTCATGGATTATGCAAATGTATGTAAGATATCTAATATAAAAGCCGTATGGTTTTATTGTTTTAATTTTAAAGCTAATAAGATTATAGAACTTCCAAGAGTGATAAGGCTCAACTGGCTTTGAGTACCATTGGAAATGTGAACACTCTTCTAACTTGTGGAAAATACAATGTCTTGTGAAGTAAAAAGCCTAACTGAAGACAAACTAGGTGAAGACATTAAGTACCTCCAAAATTCTGAACATGTTTACTAAACAGAAGCACAGCTCCTATGTGTGCAGGCAGTGCCTTTGACTTTGGTAAATTGCCAGCAAGTGTAAAGTTATTAATTTTCATTAGGACTTTTAGAATTCTCAGTGTGGCTCTTTGGTTTTATTGCAGTTATTTTTCTTTCTCTAAATGAGAATTGCACCACTTTGAATATAGTTGCATTGCAAAGCTGAACTGAAAATCTCGGGTTTGGCTGTGTTGTACTCTAATTGCCATTGCGCAACCTTTTTACCTTGGAGAAATTGCTTTGATTCAACAGAAGGCTGATTATAGTCCTAAAGCTTTGAATGCTGCCTATAGTAGTTACATTTTGGTAGGGGAGGTCAGTGCAAATTCTACTGGTGGTTGATATTTCTTCATTTTCAGCACAGCTTTTAAGTATAAAATAATGTTGGATGATGATGAATTTCCAGAATAGTTGTATAGTTTTCAGTGTTTTTATGTGTCTTGCACATTTTCACTGAAATCCGGCAGGGACCAGGAATGAAAGATCAGAATGCCATGAAGAAGACTTCCCAGCTCAGGTTGCTTTCACTGGCTTTGATTGGGTCAGCATCCATGGTTGGTCTTGGCACCCATGAAATCTCACTTCTGTCCTGCATCGAGCTTTGAGAGCCTTTCCTGACTTACAGGTCCCCTGCTTCCCCTTGGATTCTCTGTTTTGTGTTTGGGAATTTCTTACCTCCCAAACATGAATGTCTGAGAGTAAACTCTTTCACCAAAGCTTCAGGCAATTTCCTTAGCATAAAAACGGTTCATTCAAATTAGTCGTTGCTGCTAATAACTCTGTGTCCCTCCTGCTTACTGTGAAGCTTGTCATCAGAGGTGGAACAACCAACAATTTTCATAACTTTATAAATGGTGCATGACCTTGTAGCCCAAGGCATGTTAGTGTTCTTCCCTGACTTCACTGTGCCTGTTTAAAGTACTGAGCAATCTGGTGCAAGATTGTGATGCTGGAGGTATCAACTGGAAGGCAGTCTTACCCACATCTCAGGCTGAAGTTTCACCTTTAGAGGTTGACCTCATGAGTGCGGTTTCGCACACAAAAAGGAGCAAATAGTTGTAGCCAGACATTTGCAGGTTGTATTTTCAGTCACATTGCTGCACTTTTTCTTGTTTCAGAATCCAAATTAGGATGTCTTTGCTCTCTTTAAATGTGTATTTTTATTTTTCTCCATTACGTGTTGCTGTTCCATGGGAGGATAAGCATCTTTTTGTATAATCTCTCAGCCCAGATAAACCTGTCAATCTTGAAAAAGATTGTGTACAAAGAAAATTATATTGCATACAGCTGCTAAGTGACCACAAAGTGTTGCTGTAGTACTAAAATTGCAGAGCAGTTAATAGACTGGAGCGATCTCCAAACTGTCTGTTGCCTCTTTTTGCTGAAGTCTGACAACACATCTGAGATGAGCAGAGAGCAGCAATGTTACCCTGCAAAATACCACTCGCACTCATTCTCTCAAAATTATCTTGATACCCTTCGTTAAAGAATACTTTTGCTAATGGTAGGAAGTTTTCATAGTTTTTGCATACTTTCCTTTTCAACAGGATATCTCTTTTTGCTTTGGAGCTTTCCGGAAGCCAAGAGTCAGGTAATGTCAATTTTCTGTGACTTTATGTCACAGTCTTGTCATGTTGGTCTTCTATTTCCTCTGCAGAAATGCATGGGTTTTGTGGTAAGGAATTTCAAACATAAGTCTTCTGTCTCTTTACAGTCATCTCAGAGGTACGGTTTTGAAAAATCCTTTGTGTTGTGTTGTTTTTCAAACAGAACAGTTAGACAATGGTGCCAGGTATGTTGGATTGCTTGATATAATTTTTCTTTCTTTCCTTTCTATTGAAATAAATAGAAGGATGTTTTGGAATAAAAAAATGCATTGTTCATTATGTAGACCATCATAGCTCCTTGGACTCGAGCCGTGCTTCTGTACTGATGTAATTTCCATGCCCCACAGGGTACGATCACATACCCTCTTTTTATTTTGAAGACCCTAATTGTAAACATATGCTTAAACTGGATGTACATAGTGGCAGAGGTGTGTGTTCTAGAGTGAGATCAAAGCACAGGCAGGGAAAAGTTAGTGCATTGTTTGAGGTCTGCTTATATTAGGTTGGTGATTAGTTTGTGTTTGTACGTAATGAACCAGAGACTGCAACTGCTGTGGGTCTAGTGTGGCGATTGATCAACTGGACATCATTTAGACATAACGAGCTCAATGACAGCATATTTGCTATTTGTGATGTAGATAGCACTGTTTTGAGGCTTGTGGAGTGATGGGAGGGGGCATTTCCACAGGACATGTAGTCTGGCCTTTAGCTTCAACCTGAAGAAATATGTCCTCAGTGATCTGACTTGTAAGGTAATAGTGAGAGATCAGTGATACTGAGGGGAGGGACATCACATGCACGGTGACGATTATCAGTAACTTTTCAACTTTTAAGAGGGTGTGGAAGAAGCATTTTTACTTACCTTCTGTGGCTATTGCTGGGCAATGTAGAGCAGTACATAGAGTCAGGCTCCAGTTTAGCAAAACTATAATTGTTCATGTATTTGCTTTCTAGTTGATAGATATTAACCTGTAGTTGTAATAGAATAGAAATTAGGTATGATTTAGAGTCAGAAAAAAGGTTATACAACTTGGTAAACAGTGTAGGTGATACTGATACACAGAAATTGCTATTACTTAGGTTGAGCTGGAATTTATGGTTCCCCAGATTTTTTGCAAAAGTCAGTGGATATGTTGTATGCACAAGGTACCTAATTCAGCTATTTAGCTAGTTTTTTCTAGTGATTCTTGCGAACTCCTGTCTCCAGGGGTCTCCGAGACCAGCTGCAATGGTATGTTGCATGTGAGAATCGTGTGTGTTTTCTGTTTGCTGATTTTAGGACATTTCTGATATATATTGTGATATTGTAAGGGTGCTAGAAATATAGGTAAATGCAGTAGGGTGAGATGAATAAAGATTGCACTGAAATGTAAATGGGAAGAATAATTTGTAATATGTTAGGTTTTTGAAAATATCTAACATTTTTCATGTTAGCTATAGTATAAATTCAAAACTATGTATAAATACGTACATATGATAAAGGTACTTCTTATTTCAGAATATACATAGCTTTTATTCTGTGAAAAAGGTAAATCAAGGAAGTTTTTGCCTTGGTTTGCATGGAAATGGAATTGGTAGTTATGCTTGAAGGGAGCTTTACTGTAGTCCATGGGCCCGTACGCTCTGTGGCAGAGTATATCTGCCCGGCGATCTGGAAGTGGTCTCATTTACATGTACTTAAAAAGTCTTGTGTTTCTGACATACAGGCAAAACCTCTTCATTCTAGGTGCCTAAAGGTAGGCTTTTTTACTTATGTAGGAATTAACTTTTCATTGTTGTAAATCAGCCAAGCACCAAGGAACTCTCCTGTTAGAGCTGATGACTCGTCTATTATCTACTAGAGCTTGAGTCAGTGTCTGTCAAGTTGCTGAATTTGAGGCCTGGGCTTGGTTTTTTTCTGTTTTGTAATTGATGGTGAGTACCAATTAGAAGCATGAAACAGACTTCAGAGTGTTAGGCACGGGAGACTAGCGTCAGACTGTGAACCTCTGTATTGTTCATGTACTCGTGTCTGGACTTGAGTTCAACTTTGAGCTTCAACCCTGAGTTGATATGACAGCATTCATGGAGGCAATAGCTGCAGTTCTTTGCAAGTCAGTTGGCTCCTGCCGCCCCCACCCCCAGCTTTTAGCTGTGATGTTTGAAACTGATTCCAGCATCCAGTTATCAATTGGTTGTTAGTTTTATTGTACAGGTGAGAAAACTTACGCTCTGAGCAAGTGATGTTTTGTTTTCTCACAGCGTTCTTGTTCAAGCCAGAAATAAACTCCCATATCCTAACTCAGACATGAGAACAATCAGGAAAATCTACGACCCAGTTGCATTTAAAAGCTATTATTTTCACCTTCCAGAAGCAGTTTTCACTTATCAGTAATAAGCAGCTAACTTAAAGTACAATAAAAAGTTTGATGAGCGGAAAGATAAACTTGTGTTTAAGTGGTGATGGATTTAGCATTTTCTTGTTTGAAACTTCCTCAAAGACTATCACAGTGATGAAGTACCATCAAGCCACAACCATTCTGAATCTATTGCCTTCCCCATCAGGAATACACTGAGAAAACAGGTACGTGCCCATCGGTGCTGTTGAAACTAGTGGTTAGCTATTCCAATTCCTTTTCCTCCTGTTCGTTCCAGGAGAACTCAAAATTTCTCTGGCAGATAGAAGTTGGAAATGAATCTGACATTTAATCCTCTCCCAGCCTAAGTCCAATCAAAAAAAAACCTCTCAGCAGACACTAATCAGATCAAATTTAGAATTCTAACGGAATGTACCATCTAGTAAAGACAAATTAACCCAGCCTCTGATGCTGCCTTGGACTAACTTTCACATGGATAAACACCTGTGAGGTGTGATATCTTGCCTGCATTACATGCTTTTATTGGTCTAGGTGAGAATGGAAATGTGTTGTCGTACCCTAAGAAGGTATCTTTCACAGTACTCTCATTTTACAGTAAAAATGTGCGAAATACCATATCCTCTTCCCTCAATCTGTGGATAGAAGCATATTTTATTATTGTACTTCATAATGGTTATGTTCTCTGAGAACGAGTTAGTTCCCATAGATTGCGGTAGGAGTCAAATGAAGTTTTAAAAGGCAAGCTTCTGCTTTATTGTCCTACTTCTAAAAGGTATTGCAATGTATTCAAGGTATTGTAGTTTATCTGCACAGGCCTCTCTACTCATTTAAGACTCATGGCTCAATGAGTCATGACTTTGTTCTTGGTTTGCTTCTTTATTTCTTCAGTTTCTTTCTTTGTCTCTTCAGTGTACCTTCTTCATGTTTCTTATTCCTTCTCCTTATTTCTTCCTCTAACTTTTATGTTTGATCTGCATATTTTAAAATTCTTTCATTTTGGTTTATCCAAAGGGTGGAGTGGAAAAACTCTTAGTTTTATGGGACAGATTAAGTATGCAAAAGGTTAACAAATCACTTAAATTATGCTCATAGGATTACCTGGGGGCAGAGAGTAGAATATATAATCTCAATAACAAGCAAATTAGCCAAAGAAATCCATTGACACATTATTTTTAAAGAGAAAATAATTACGGAAAGAATGACTCTATGCTGATCTCATTCTGCCAAAGCTCAGCCTAGGGTTAAAAAGTATCTTACTCGTTTAGTGGTGTGTTTGGTAATATCAATTCAGTCTGATACTCAGTTTTGACAGAGATATGTTTGCTTCCATTTTTTTTGATAGCTATGGTTTCCCACTGTACGCTGCATACATTATATCAAGAGAACTGATATGCAGAGTAGAGCTGGCATCTTGGTGTCTCAGTTTGACGCTTGAATTTATAATCTGTAAAAGATGGAGTATGGACTGATTGCAAGAGTGATTTGAAGAAGTCTGCCTGATTATTGGTTATAATGTCAACAATTAAATGAGTATCACCCATCACTAGTCATTAACTTCATATTTAGGTCAGATTAATTGTCTGAAAAAAGTTGGGAACTATGTGCTGTGTGCGTGTTACTAATGTGGGTATAATGACTGGGGATACCTGTGGTAAACGTCACCAGTAAGTGAAGAGTTTCCCTCTGTTAATCAGTATACATACACTGAAGAGTCTGCAAGCAGCTTCGCATAGTGAGAGTGAAGAATTTCTACTGTTATTGACCATTAAAAAAAAAAAAATCAGGCGTAAAGTAAGATTTCATCCAAATGAGTTTGTTTTTCTAGTGTTTTGAATGGATTCATGACTTAAACTGTTTAGCAGATTGACTTGCTTAAGAAACACAACTGGTTTCTAGCTGACACATAGGATTTTATGAAGTGATTGATCACAGCTGCCAATTGCCAAGGTCAGTGGGACGTTCCATATTGGCAGTCCCCATAGTATGTGCATAGATTAGTCTGAAAGAGGGGGGTGGAGGGGTGGGGAGCGACAATGGGGGAGGAAAGCAGTTCTCAATTCAGTTAATGTGGTTTTAAAAGTATCCTGAATACAGAAATGTCTGCTTTGTAAAATTAAGTCCAAGACGGGCTTTATGTGTTGGTCAGACTTCTGCTGTATCTTAGGGTTTTTTTGTGTGTGTTTTCCCTGTTGAGTTTTCCAAGTAAAAATCAGAAGCCTGGTCAAGGAATGGGAAAAGAAATATGCGATGACTGTTGTGTGTATTTTTTTTTCACCATTATTTCTAAGTGAAAGATAGTCATTAAACTTCCATGATTTGTCAGCTTCTCTAGGGAAGCTGGTGGGAGGAAAGAAACCAGGGATTTAATCTTGCTCTTGTTGAACTCAATGGGAGTTTACCATTAATTTCTGTTGGAGAATGATCATGCCCTAAGTCAGCAGATGAAATAAATAATGCTTAAGTCTTCAGCTTGCTATTAATTCATGATTATTTTTCTTATCATTAAGCGGGTGGGAGATTGGCAGGTCAGATGTTTTACTCCCAAGCCTTGCTGTGGATCTGCAGCAAAAAACTTGAGCAACTTAATTCTTCTCTCTGTGATCCTGTTTACCCCCGTAAAACAGAGAAAATCATGTCCTCTTAAAAAGAGCACTGAAGAACAAGATCTCAAAGTAAGCTCTAATCCTCATACTCGGAAAAAGAGCCTTTAGAAGATGCAGATGTTTGGGAATGTTGCAAGATAAGATGAGAATGCCCAGTTTTTGAGAGTTATGTGGTGGCCCAGGTAGATTTAGTTATTGGAAGGGCAGAAAAATAAGGAAGATCTAGACATAGATAATTGAAGGATAAGTCTGACCTTTGTTAGACCATGTAAAAATGTGCCCCTTAGGTGAAATTTGGAAACTTGTTAATATTACCAGTAGTGATCTAATGTAGTTTCTGGGATTTGAGTAATGACCTACTCATAGAGACGCTTTTAGTTACTCAATGAACTATGGTGCATCCATTTAGCTTACAGCAATTTATGAAATGAGGTTGCAAGCCTCTCTCTTAATTTGTTCCAACATTAAATGGACTAAATATTTTCTGTCCTCTGCCTGGAATCCTTTGTTATGACAAAAGCGAGGTCTTCAGTGAGAACACTGGTGCCTTTTCTACACAACTCTGTGTAAGGCAGTTAGATGAAGACATTGTGTCTTGCACTGATGCGATGTTTAAAATGGGGAAGGAAAAAAGAATTCAACTCAAAGCAGGAGCATATCCTTTAGTGGTAACCAAATGGTATTGGGTTTGCGTGGCAAGGTTTTGGTAGCGGGGGGGCTACAGGGGTGGCTTCTGTGAGAAGCTGCTAGAAGCTTCCCCTGTGTCTGATAGAGCCAATGCCAGCTGGCTCCAAGATGGACCCACCGCGGGCCAAGGCCGAGCCCATCAGTGAAGGTGGCAGTGCCTCTGTGATAGCATAGTTAAGAAGGGGGGAAAAAACCTGCAGAAATGGCAGTGGGAGAGAGGAGTGAGAATATGTGAGAGAGACAACTCTGCAGACACCAAGGTAAGTGAAGAAGGAGGGGGAGGAGGTGCTC
>NW_009186734.1:0-4812 GCF_000690835.1 Fulmarus glacialis
CCCTGCCACTGAAGGGAGCGAGGAAAAATTGACCTGCATAGTCCACACCCAGATTCAAGGTGTACAGGGTAGTACAGTGGGCATATCACATATAGATATATCAGTCGTGCTTTTGAGGAACAGGAGGGTGCCTGGGAATAAAAGGATTTAGGCAAGATAAAATTGCTCAAGGATGGTCAGGGTTGGCCTGATTCCTCAGTGCAGTGGAGCAGAGCAGAACTACGTCAGGGCTGAAACCTTTAAATACCCTGTGTCCCCTTGATTCTGTTTCCTATTCCCAAAGCAGAGCAAGCTCAAGGCACTGAAAAATGCAGTATCTGTCTCTTGGTTTCTCCACCTGCAAAATGTGTATTATATTATTTCCCCATCTCAGATGCCACCAAGATTTCTTTTTTCTCATACAGTGATTTGGATGTGGGCAATTAAGAATTCAATATTAACAACTAAAATCCTGAAAGTATGTATGAAAGCGGGGAAGAGAATAGAAAGTTGAAGAGAATCCAGAAACCTGAGGAAATTAAACCCCTTTCTTGTGCAAACAAGAGAAAACAGGTTTGCCAGCTGCCTGTGATAAAGGATCTTGCTTATTTGCAGCAATTTCAAGTCTTGCTTTTTTTTTTTCCCTTGGGTTTTTTTTTTTCATTCGGATTGAAAATGTTTTCAGCTGAAGCCCAAGAGCCAGAGTAAGTAAGACTGCAGTTGCTGTGGCCATCGAGCGAGCTGGATTCTGCACAGCCTTCAGCCAAGGCATGGCTTTGGGGAGACCAGTCTGTACAGATAGTAGCAGTCTGATGGTGAAACACAGCTCTTACATTTCCAGAAAGCTTTCAGGAGAAGAAAACATAAATCATCTGAAGTCACTGGATAAACTTGCAGTAGAAGACATGCCAACCAGATCCTATTGTCCATGCTACTTAACAGGAAATACAACATATAGTGTGATGTATTCAGTGTGGGAAACTGTGTGTGTGTGTGTGTGAAACTATGTATTTGGGTACTTCTTTCAGAGATTATTTACAAGTTGTATTTTTATTTATAAACAGTAGCATATGCTAACTCCTCTTGGGAAGGAGTGGTGCAGAGGTCTATGGAATTAATGAAGCGGGTAACCATGTTTCTTGCTGTTTGTTTCCTAAATGAGTCCAATATAAGAAAGGCACTGAGCTTGCAACATGCCTGAGACTAAGTAGACCTGTACGCCATAGAGATGGATGTGTCCCTTTGGGAAAAGTAGAAATATTTCTTGGAAGTCTGAACTATGCTGGAGCAAAGCACCTTTTCTAACAACTGATGCTGGGCTAATAACTGCTGCTTCCACTTACAGACTGGGCCAGTAGCAAAGCCAGTGACACGGAGCTAAAGGAGAAGTCAATGCCTCAGGCCAGAAACCAAACTAATTTATATAAAAGACAAAACAGAAAACTGGAGTGCAAAAGCCCTAACTCCTCCTCACCTTCCTCCTGCAACTGTCTACTCACATTTAGCCTCTGGAGCTTAGGCAAGAGAATAAAAAAAGTCTTTAAGCAGTTTGTGGAGGCCAGTGCATTCAGCAGGGGAGTACTCTCAAGCCTGAACATTGTTCACTTTTTCTGTTCAGCCACCCTGGGCAAAACGAGGTTGCCAGAGGCAAGCCCTTTACTTTCCAAAGAGAACCGTCATTTCGGTGATGTTAGGAGAGACGTGCCAGCCAACTCCTGCTCTAGATTCTCCTCTGTTTCTCCCACATCCCAAAAGTCTGAAAACACTGTTCTGTGATCTGCAGCTGCCAAAAGTGTTTAGTGCAGACACCACTGACCTGCTGTCACGGCAGGAGAGTGAGGGGCTTGGGGTCCTTGGCAGCGGCACGGCTCCAGCCCTCTGGTTTGCAAGCAGTGGTGTGACAATGTCCTGCTGTGCCTGGCAGAAAGGTTTGGTTGTAGGGGAAGGTGTAGGTGAGGGGAGCGGTGTTTCAGGTCACAAAATTTCCATCCAGAATCCTGCAAAGGATCCCAGAAACCTGAACTTCACTCATTCTCAGTTTGGTAAGAGGCAAGGGCTTCAAAGTATCAAACCTAATGTAATATTTATTGTATAAGAATTATTAACCAGGACAAACATCAGCATCAAAATGTTCACTTGTCAAAAAACAGGAGGTAATGGAGGCACCCTGGCAATGTTTACCCAACAGGAGCTATTTGTGGGTGTACATTACCCTGCAGGGAAAGGCCTGAATCGGTCTTGCTGGTTTCCCTACTGTTTTTACTGTTTAAATACCGGCAACAGGGAAGATACTCTTTGGGGAAGAGTATCTAATTTGCCAACAGACCTAACAAAATAATGAAAAGCTGAGTCCACAGGGCATATGTGAGCAGATAGCTGTGCTTCAGGCAAAGTTGTTTTCCAGGACAACTTCAGGACAGTAGTGAATTTCAATTTTACACACAGATCTTTATTTTCAAGGTAGGCCTAGAACTGTTATTGTTTTACATTTAAGTGTATACATATGTGTAGAAGTAATGTGTATATACATGTAAAGTATGTACTATGATGGGACAGTTTAAGGCAGCAAACTAAAACACAGTGAAATACTGCATAGATATTTTTCCCAGGCAATGTAACTATCTTGTGTTTATTTTTTCTATAATGTGACGAAAAAGACTTTCCAGTCATTCAGGTTCTATTGTGTTACAAAAATAAAGATCTGATTTTGCAATTAAACCTTTTTTGATGTGTTCCTAGTAAACTCCAGCGATAAGTGGGAGAAAAGAGCAGGAAAAGCTCTTTCTTCTCTTTCCTTAGAGCAGGAAAGCTCTGAGCTGGGAGAAAAGCAAATAAGTTTTAGTTGGCTGGTTTTGTTTCAGAATTCTTGGAACTGGCATTTCTTTTACACTAGTGTCTTCACCCTGATTTATATTTAGAGAACGCATGATATAAAACCTCTTCAGGTTTGGAATATTTATCAAGAAGAAGATAAATCTTCAGTATCACATTTTAAAATTATTTTACTGGCTTAAGCAAATGAGACTCTACATTGTGTTGTCAAAAATCTTCATTTCACTGCATTAAATAAAAATACGGTATACCTCATAAATGTCCACGAAATCATATTTTAAAAGCTGTAATAATATGACTATGGAACAGTTGCTCATCATGCGATTTATGCCTAATAACAGTAACAAGTCTCTGCAGCCCCATTCATTAGAGGATAACAAAGCACTGAAAACAGTCATTAAGTCTGATAACTATTGTTCTTTCATCCTTTTATATAGTAGAACAATGGGCAAATTATCTAAGCAAAATTATCTGGTTAGAAGAGTCTGTTACAATCTAATTCTCTATTTAAAAAGTCAACACACAGCAGATGAGTGATACAGCAGTTACCTGTATCTCAGCAGCAGAAGAAAAGACAGATATGTCAGTCTGATCTACTAATACGACTCGCATCACTGTCACAACTCAACCTCTTACAATCTTAATTCATTCTATGGAAGCATGTACAAGCAATGCCATTATACAAATGGAGAACTGAAGCAAAGATGTATTAAGTCAAAACACGAAACCTGAGAAAAAAAGGAGTCTACAGGTTCATCTTTTATTTCTCACACTGTGCTCTTTGCACAATATTTGACAGTCTCCTGGTCATTTGGTAAACAACAAAGCCTTGCTGGAGTAAGGGAAGCTGAACAATGCTGAACACTGCATTTTGCTTCAGGACGAAAGGAGTTCTCTCCCTCTCAGCACTCTTTATCTCACGCGATGACAAGATTGGACACAAAGTAAATTGCCAGAAAGACCTTTGCTTCCCCTCGCCTGCTCTAAATATTAGAGGATATTGACCTCCAGCCCCATTTTATTTGAAGTTGTTCTGAATTATTTTCTTGTCATTACGAATCAGATAACATAAATCACACCTAGACCCCACGGCAGCTTGTATTATACTGCTGCATGGTTAAAATCAGCAGATGATGCTGCAAAGGAAAAATTCAATGGAGCCTTATCCTGTACGGACTCGTGCATACCTCCTTCTAGCCGTGTTATGAATTATGCTAATGCACAGAGGCCACAGGTGAGTTCAACTGTCCTAAATGCTCTACAAAAAAACAGGTGGAAAAAATATAAATGCTCTTAGTTGCTTTTAGACTAAAGAGGAAAAACAGCCAAGGAGAAGAGAATTTTCACTTTCCTTGTGTTATAGATGGGGAATTAAGAGATCAAGACAAATGAAAATTTCTGAACCTCTTCCCAAAGATTTTGCTAGTTTTTGATCAAACCCCTAGTGTCTTATCAAGGGAAGGAGCCTGTGTCAGAGGCTGGCTCTAAACCCCAATCTCCAGAATCCTAGCCCAGGACCAAAAAACTTGAAATGAAATTTTCCTCTCTGCTTCTCCTATACAATAAGCAAATGAACTCAGAAGAGGAATCTCCTCTGCCTTTCAACAGACATTTCTGTGTCCTTTACCTGATCAGAGGCTGGTGTAATGCTACCAGTGACGCATGTACCGTGACGGATATCACTGACAGGTGGAAATAGTCAAACATGACAGGAACATGATGGTGCAGACCTCTCCGGGGGTGGAAGTGAAGACACAGTGTACGGCTGCTGATCATGGGGATCGCTGGGACATCTCTCAGCCTGGAAGAGAAAGAGGTTTACAAGGTTAGTGAAAACTTGAGTTGTCACAGCCTGTAACATGCTACAGGCAGCAGACTGGGAGACGGCTTGAGGTGAATTTTTATCACTTCCCAGCTTCATAAGGGTTTACATAACTGATGAGAATCTTGTGTTGTACTTGTGCCTAGTATAAATATAAATACAATATAAATATACATATA
>NW_009186735.1:0-17747 GCF_000690835.1 Fulmarus glacialis
GACGGACAGCCAGCCGGGTGAGTGCCGCGGGCGGGTGGCCCCGGGCGGGGGAGGCGTCGTGCTGGGGCACCTCATGAGGGTTTACATCTGGGGGGGACCGGGGGTCTGGCTGCGCCCTTTGCTTCGCCATGTTCAAGTCTAAGGTCGGAAGTGTTGCTGGAGGTGACTTTTGCTCCCAGGTGCTGGCAGCAAACCAATATCGCAGCTTTTACTAGCTGCAGTGATGGACAGGAGTCTGTCAAGGATGAGATTGGGGATTTCTAGGCACAGAATTGCTAGTTTGGCCATAAAGGTGTTGCATTGGTAGTGATGCAACAGCTTCTGGTCTGGTGGAAACACCAGTGGGAGATGTGGTGGGCCAGATCTGGGCAGGGAAGGCAGCAAAATGGCCTGTTGCCTCCCCAGCTGCTCCTCACCACCCACGGTCCCCCTCCATCCACCCCTGGTTCTCTCAGAGCTCCCCCCATCCCCTGCACCGTGCTCGAGGCAAGACAACCAGAGCCAGTATTTCTATCTGGAAATGTGGGTATTGTTGGACCTTGTTGGTTTTTTTTGTTCTGTTAAACAAATTTTGAAATAGCGCTGTGTGCCATCTTGCCTTGTCTGGGACTCGGCTGCAGGCTGCATCTGGTTTTCCAACATAGCTTCTCTGGCATCTAGAGAAATAACAATATTTTGTTGTTTGTTGCGCCATATCTGGCTAGATCTGGAGATCTCTGTGCACACAGTTCTATCTAGAAACCTGGGATTTTTTCCTCAAATCATTCATATCCACTACATTCTCATTCAACCTTGTTCCTGTTCCAAAGGAAAGGCAGGTTGCTTTTTTCTTGTAGGTATAGTGGAAATGGTGAATAAATACTTCGCTGTGTCCCAGAATAATCAGACTTATGCATATAAATAAAAATATTCCCATTGCAAGAGCCTTAACCACAACCAAGTTGGAGTTTACTCGAGTGAGTGTGTTTGCCCCCGAGTCCCATTTCTTTGGACCACTCCCCAAAAGCTTTACCTAAATTATCATCTAGCTATAGATTTTAGAATAGGATAACACTCTTCTGCTATTCTGATTGGGTATTTTTGCTCATGTCACTGTTTTTACCACAGGTGAGTTGCAGTTTGGGAATTCCTGGCTGTTTTTACTTTCATTTTGCTCTGTATTTCGCTCATCAAGTCCTGAAAGGCACCGAAGGGCTGTGTGCCTTGAGAGGGTGGTGGGTTAGCAAGTGAAGAAATCAAGGCAGTGGACATTGTCCCCCAGCTCCTTTGTTTTGTGACCCTCCACTTTGTTTTCGGTGCCACTGCTCATGTTTCTGGGCTTTCGGTAAGTTGCATGCGCTCAAGAAGTTGGTAGATTTGCAACAGGGAGCTTCACATTTCAGTTTTATTTTTTGTGGCTGGGAATGGCACGAGTGCCAAGTTGGGGAGGGGAGGCAAGGCATAGTTTTGCAATGATATGTTCTAATGGTGTTTCTACATTTGAAGGGCGAGGGCAAGGGTCAAGGCTTAAAAGTTTTCTGGCTCTTCTTGGGAGGTGTTTGTGCTTTGTTTCGAGCTCAGAGAGATTTTACTGTAGGTCGCTGCCCGTTGTTTCTGATTTAGCAGAGCAGTACTAGTATAGGAGCTGTGCAGTATCACCTGAGCTTTCATCTAACCTTTCAGCGTTTTGGTCTTGAATATGAGTCTTTAATTATTTCATGAGAGTCTATTTCTTTAATTATTTCATGGCTTTCAGTCTTCATTGGCATTAAGGTCTGATTTTTTAATTGTTTTTTTTAATATGGTCTTATTAAATAGGTAGTTCTCGGTCATCAGGGGAATAAAGTCAGGGCATTGCTGTCTACAGGTTTCTGGGTTTTGGCTGGAGAAATGTAAAATGACAGTCCCTTAAGGGTGACTGATCAGACTACTGGGAAATGAAGTTTGTTTTGCAGGAAGTCCTGTTATTTTGCAGTTTGTTTAAATTTGAAACGTTTAAATGGTTTCTTTTAAGCTTTCCAGTTAATTGAAACATTGTTTCCTTTGGGTTTAATGCATGTGTTACTATTAGCGTTCTTTATTTGTATAATTGATAATGTGAATTTCATAATACAACATTTTGAATGAAAACTTGCAGAGTCCTGTCCAGTAAGGTTCAGAGTTTCAGTTTTTGGCATTACGGAAATGGCTTGAGGAGAACACTGGTTCTGGTTAAGCCCAATTTTCTTAGCATTTCACCAGTAACTTTTTTGTTGTTCATGTTAGAATGAGAGGCGTTAGACAATTTTTACAAACTGGGGGTTTTACCTACATTTTCATGGATCCTAGAGCTGCCTCACTTTTTATGTAACACATCCTGAAAGCTTGATCTGGATAGAGTCCTTCTTGCAGTGATACTGTATTATAACCAGTATATGGTGATGCTGCATAATAACCAACTTGTGGCATGGTTTTGACCTGAAGAGTCAGAGATTGGTAAAAGAGTGTACAGGGTCACAAGCTTTGCTCTTATCGGATGTCTGCTTGGCTTTCGGAGCGCAGGAACAGAAGAGACTTGATTAGGTCTTTCCCATCCAGTCCTCTGCTGTAGCACTCAGTCAGGTTATATCCCTTTGCTGCATTAATTTGGCTCCGTCTCAAAACATCCGAGGCTGTTTGAAGAGGCAGTACAGAGAGTGGTGCTGGATTATGGGAGAAGGGGTATCCTCTTAAACATGAGTGGGACAAACATCTTGAGCAGTTTTACCTCCAATGCTCCAAGGGAGCTTTTTGGTTTTGTCTTCAGCTTCTGGGTGCGTGCCTTGCCCAGCAGCGATGTGGGGAGGTGATGTTCTCTGCGTGCGATGTGCCCCATGGAGCGGCATGGCTCTGCTGTGAGGTTACTCCAGAATGAGCATAACTTTCTGATGAATTAGGAGTTGTCTGTGCACAGATTGGAAGGTCTTTCCATCAGGGCACCCTTCTGTCTTCCACTTCTGTTTTGAGTTCTTCCTTTGGCTCCGTAGAAATCTCCCACTTTCCTCCTTGGCCAGGTCAAGAAGAAGACAAAAATAAAAGGCCTGAAGGCCTGTGGCTCACTTTGCTGTAGATACCTGAATGGTCAGTGCAGAGGAGAGCATGTCTGGGGAGTGAAGGCTGGACTCTAGACAAGGTGGGCTCCGCAGCACGACTCCCCCATCCCTCCACCCTGGTAGTGGTGGGGTGGCTGCTCCTGCTGTTGAGTTGAGAAAGCGTTTGCTCAGAAAATGGCAGTTATTGGGGAATGGCACTGTGTGCACCAGCCTCATTAGGGAATGAAACGATTCTACCCAACAGGGTGCTTCCACTCAACTGTGTTACTGGCTTTTTGCTAAACTAGGTTGGTCACTGTCCCGTCCCCCCCGCCCCGTAAACTCGAGTGTTACAGCAACTGTCGGAATTTTTTCCACGCCACACACAGTGCAGCAGTCTTGGACCTGGAAGGACTGTCCCCTCTGGATGCAAGACAGGTAGTTGGTGGAGGGGTGGAGCATGGAGGCTGCTCCCTGTGGTTTCTAATTTCTCAGCCTTTCTGCAAACATGGTGATGGTAGTTGTAGTTGGAGCTGGCTTTCAACATCAGTGTAGGCAGCTGACAGCTGGGGATAGCAGAGTGGCACGGTCCTGATGCTGCTATAGCTTGTGCTGGGGTCCTGCTGCAGGACGTCTGGAGGCATGCAGGATGGTAATTGCTTTCCCAGTCCCTTTCCCTGTGGTAGGATTGGTTGGACACCAGCCAGCGTGAGCTGCAGTGCGGGGAGAAACAGTTCCCTTTGCTATCTCTAATGAGAGGTGGGGTGGCTGGCACTGGCACTGGTGGTGTTTTCAGCCCCCTGCACCTGAAACTCTTTTGCGAGAGCTGTGTAACCTTCGAGGATTAGCTTTTCACAGTTTTTCTGGTGTGACTGACTGCCTGACTTGAGCAAGCTGCTGCTTCTCCTGCATCATCTTCCATGGAGGGGCTAAGAGCAGCAGGTTGGCATAGAAGACCAGCTCAAGTCAGGCAGTGGCACCAGGAAAACTGTGTTTCCCTTGAAGTGTTCCTGTAAAGCCTGTCTTCACCTGCATCCTAGGGCACAAGGCTCAGTCCTGCATTTTCATCATGCCAGTAGTGGATCCTCAAGTGTCCAAATTTTGTGGTCACTGCTGGTTTGAGTTGAGGGTGCTACCTAGAGATGAAAAGCTCCACAGCTGACCCCAGGATCAAAGGCAGAGCTTCTAGATCTGGGACCCATGTAATTGCCCGTGCCCTTTCATATCTACATCCTGCTCTGTTGTTGTTATCCCTAGGCATCTGCACCAAGTGAGGCAACTGCATATAGGCATGAACCATGCGTTGGGGTGTCACGGGGTGCTGAAATGCTGCCGCTAGCAGATCAGTTCTTCGTCAGGGTATGGAGCAGAAGCCACCTTTGCATTTGACAACTGAGAAGAGGCTGACCACACAACAATGCAGGTAGGAGACAGTATGTGCATGGCTTTGCTGTGGGAAGGAAGTGGAGGGTGACCAAGGGGTAGAAAAGCAGATCAAGTCATCAAGGGCTGTGCTGGCTGCTTCACAGCAGGGCTGTGTGGGTGAACATCTCTCACTCCTGTGTCCATTGCTACCCTTTCTGGTTTCATCCCTCTATCCTCCATTTCAGAATGATGATCTAGACCTGGAAGCAGCCATAGCAAGTGCCCGCCCCCAGCTAGTGGAGTTCCTCAGTCACCGACCTGACTGGCTGCTCACGACCTCCCGGCGCTTCCTCCCAGGGATGGCCCTGAATGGCCTGGATGGCATCACCGACCACAGAGAAAAAGTCTCAGTGCTTCTTGACCTGCTGGAGAAGGCTGGCCCTGCCATCTGGAGACAGTTTGCACAGTACCTCTGCATGGAGTGCGACCTCCCCCTGGATCTGGAGATACTGCTCATAAGTTCTGCAGGAGAAGGTAATGGAGATCGGGCCAGCTTCCTCTGACCGTCTCCAAACACAGCCAACGTCTTGGCCCCCATAGCCAACAGACCAATCTAGCCAGTGAGACCACCAGTGCCCTCACCTGCACCGTCAGTGCCTTGTCAGTGAGAAGTGGCAGCCTTCTCTGTGGTGTCCAGGCAGCTACAAGCCTTTTTAACCAAGCCATTGGTTTAAAAAAATGATCTGACTTTTCTTCTGGTTCACCTGTCTGTCTTTCACCGTAATCTCTGGAATAAGATCAGTCCCTCCAAAAATAGTTATTGCCAGCAAACAGCAATAGTGCACATTTTCAGATGTGCTTTTTCACCAGTTGTGCTACGCCTTGCTGGTGTTGGTGGGCACTTTCTTGGCTCTTTCAATAAGAGTTGGCCTGATTTGAAGATGGAGGATTCTGTGGACCTTGTGGGAACCTGCGTGGTCATATCATCTGGATTCCTGAATTAGAAGTGTCCCCAAGGGCAAAGTCACTTTGCCCGGAGAAAAAATAGTGTTCTTGAGAGACTAATTAAGTCTATTTGAAATGTGGGGAAAAAGATGTGCTGTGCTGTAGGGATTCCCGATTGCTTTTTGTGAGAGTGGAGAGTGTCACAATAGCTGTGAGAGAGAAAACATTGATGCAATAGTAGCTCAGGAGTTTCTCAATGCAATTATTTTCTTAATCGGAAAATTTAGCTTCAGTCTGTATTTATTGGTGAGAAAGTTTATTTTGCCAAGTTTTCTCTTCCAGATTTCTTGAAGGAAGGTTTTGAAACAGCTGAAATTTGTTGTGGTATTTTTTTCTTGGAAGCACAATTTTTGGCTTAGAAATATAAGTTGAGGTAAAAAAAATTAGACGTAAAAAGCCAAAACCAATAAAAATTGTGCATTCCCTCTCCAATAAAGCTGAGATGAGTTTTTTTGATAGATTTATTTGAAGAAGAAAAAAATACTACCTTTTTGTTCCGTGGATTTTTTAATTGCTATTTTTTATTTTCCTGATCCAGAAAGGCAAGAAATACAAAAGTCTTAAAATACACCACAAGAAAATCACTTCGCCATATCTTTTATTAGCAGTTGGAGGCAGTGGCTTTAGAAAAAATCATGTGGTCTGTACAGAGTGCGGTCGTTACACTCATTGCGTGTTACCTCGTAGACTATACACACAGTGTGCACGCACTCTCTTTTATGAAAACCTGTGGCACCACCTAAGCTGTGCCTCTCCCTTACTGGATTACTTTATCTGGTTATTAATTCTTTTCTGTTAGCATCATACTTTGCAGGAGGTCTTATACAATGAGTCCTTCTCAGCGGTACTGTCTTTCACATCCTGCTTGCAGTAACTTGTCATTACTTGCATCAGTTGGACAGATGCAGCCTTTGGTAACCAACTGCAGCAGCAGTTACTTTTGCAGGGGTGAAGTGGGGGAAAGACCAGACAAGCAACAGGGAACAATGACTGATGGGGGCTTTCTCTCGGGACTGAAGCCAAAACAGATTTCAGCCTTTTAATGCTGTGGCATATCATAAAAGAAGACGTCTCTTAAGGTTTCGGAGTTGGCTTATGCTGGTGTAACTGTGGTATTAACAGTTTAGCACCATTGATCCTTCTGAAGATGAATTGCTTTTGGTTTTGCTCTAGGGGTGGCTTTCAGTTAACCCTGACCCTCTGCATAGCTGTGTGGTTGCAGGGGCTGTCCCAAGGGTGTGGGCAGGAGTTGGTGGTTTGGAGGCGGATGACACGGGACCACTATTCAGAGGAGCAAAGCAGTCTTAGGTTAGGCAAGATTAACCATTAGATTGCCTTAGCTGAAGTGACTCCTAGGGAAGAGAGTTTCTGTCTGCATGGTGAGCGAGACTGGAGAACTGATGTGGGCTAAAACCAACGTGAGGGGCAGCCCAAGCAGTGCTTGGGATTAGTAGTGGAGAAATAGCGGGATCGAGTCTTCCAGCACCAGAACGGGCGTACTTTGCTTTTCATGGCACACAGGGCAAGAGTCAGGGTATTTGAGCTGTTGAACGGATTTTCTGTGAGTCCATGGCGCAGCACGTGTGCCCATTAGGAGCCTTGTTCTTTGTTGCTTTCTGCTGGTGCTAGAGCTAGAAATACCGGAGTACTGGCCTGCACTCCCAGCTGGGAAACGCTGGAAATGACGGTGAGAGGAATTAATGTATGAAGGCTTCCCATCTGATTTTGGAGAGCAATGCTTTCAGGCATGAGTTTATCTGAACGGAAGAGTCCTGGTGATATGCGGACTCCAGTTTGGCCTGAGCAGGCCCTCTAAAGCCCTGTGAACGTCGTCCGTGCGGCTGGCTGTGCTGAGTGCGGTTTTGTGGCAGCTTGAGCCTCTGCGGTGAGTCAGAAAAGGCCCTTGACTGGGCTACTACCTGACTCTGCCAACAGTTTCATCACAGAAACGCCTCCTTTGCAGGAATGGGGAGGAGTAGGGTTTCCCTTTTTGGCTGGGATGTGGTTTTACGTCAGCCAAAGCCACCCATGCTCTGAGTTTGTATGTATCATAGAGAGAAGTTATTTCACTTCTCTCTTGAAAGCAGAGGTTAACTGTATTTTAGAGCAATCTGAAAGGAAAAGATCAGATGGGGAGCCTGAAACCCGGCTGTGTTGCATCAGCCCTTATACTGAGTCTTGGTTTGTACCACTGTGTGTGTTGTGAGCTGCTTGCCCTTTGACTTTGGCCAGCAGCACCCCAGATTTCAAGAGCAGGACGCTTGTAGTAACTGTATTTCATTTCTAATCCAACTCCTTTAGGTAACTTAAGCCAGAAACAAGAAGCATGCACAGATGTGAGTGCCTGGTCATCTGTGCCAAAAGGTAAGGCTGGAACAGACCCTGGGGTGCTATGCTCTTGGAGTTTATCTTCTCTGCCCATGGGCTGGGCAGGGCTACAAATGTCCCTCGTATTGGCCACAGCGCTGGCAAGGTGTGGGGAAGCCACGGCAACTTCGGGTTTAATTTTTCCGTTCTCGGTGCTTTCCAGATGAACCTCCCCTGTTTCGTTTTCTCTCCCTGAATTTCAGAAAAGACTTGTTGGCCCTGACTCTGCTAAGGAACTTGCTCATTTTAGTTTCTCTAGCCAAGGGAATTTCCCACCCATTCTGCAAAATCCCCGCTTTTTGCGCTTTTGCTGTAGTTGGCTCATTGGTAGGTGGAGGAAGTTAGTTTGGCTTTTAAAGGAAGAGCAGAAGGACTATTCAGGAGTTGATCCAGCAGAAACCATTGCACAGTTGTCAGAATCATAATTTAAAAGAACGAATAGTGGCAGTTCTAGGGCTTTCTTCAGGGGTGAATTTGGGACTGAGGCCTTCCTACTCAGTACAGGTCATTAAATGAGGGATTTATTTTCAAGATTTCTCCTCTTGCTCTGGCACTTTGCAGCAGGATACATCACCCGAATATCAGTCAGAAGCCTTTGGTGCAATGTAAAAATACTGAAGGTATGTGCCACAACTGACCGATGTCCCTGGGCCCTCATATAACAGCTGCTGGAATAACTGGAAGCTGCCAAATTCTGAGTTGTCTTCTCAGTCATGAGGTATTCAGTTTCCAGAAGATGAAACACCAGCACAGGTCCTCCCCATGTGAAGAGTCTCACAGCAGAAAGAGGGAGAAGGGATGTGATTCTGGCATCCAGCTTTGTGAGAGAATAAATGGTGGAGGTAGCGGCAAAATAAATCCAAATTATTACAGAAAGCTGCCATCAGTTTGCTGTGTCCTCCTGAAATGTGTGGTGGGGGAAAACGAAGCAGGAGGAAATGAAGCCTTGTGTTCTGCAGGCTGCAGCGTAGAGCAGTCACCGAGCTGGGACCCTGGCAGTGCAGAGAGCAAAGTGCAGGCCTTGTGTCCTGTAGAGGTGCTTAATGTTGGTGGCAGGGAGTGTGTTCGGTGCTGGATTGCTCATTGGGGAAAAATAGATGATTTGAAGGACAAACTGCTCCTTTTTTTCCTACTGTGTGAATTTGGGGACTGGCTAAGGCTCACACTCACAGCAACAGGAGCTTCTTGCAGACCTGGCTCTGGTTCTTGCTGAGGTTTGCCAGTGCCCTCAGTACCTTATAACTTGTGTGTTTGCATCTGCTGTTTGCATTCCCTGCTCCTGGCCAGACAGAGGCAGACTTTTAGCCCTGCGCTCTCTGAGCAGTGAGCACTCCCTGCCTTGCTCATCTCTGCTGGTGTTACCCATTTTAAAGCGTAACTCCCAGCCTACCCTTTGCAGTTCCAGCTGATGGTGTGATCACAGACACTTTTCCCTCTGCTTTTCACTCAGAGACTGCATCTGAGTCTCGGCACTGCAAATACTGTATCTTGTGTGTCACCTGCAGTTTTCAGATCTTGAAAACAAAAGTGACCTTTCTGTTCTGCAGATAGTCTGCTGCTGCTAGCTGCTGTGCTAGTGAGTAGGCGGTCGATCTCGCAAGTTGCTGGTGGAATAGAAATTTGAAAATAGCGCTGAAAGTTACTAGGACCAGTTAAGAAGGGAAAGACTCATGCCTCTCTCAGCTCTGCCTGTTCTCTCCATCTGAGGGAGCACCATAAACGAACAAGGAATTAATCCCCATAAACAGCCCTGGGAATCTGTGGGCTGTGCATTTCCCAGAAATAGCTGTTCCCTGTCCTGTTCCCCAGGGTAACAGAGCAGTTTCTGTGCTTAAAGCAAGGCAGATGCATCGCCATGCCTTTTAAAGTTCATATTGTTTCCTGCAAAGATTTTCGAAGCCAGGCTTCCACCAGCAGCTTGTACCTCCCTATTTCTGATAGCTGCTGTTGGCTGAGAACAGTAAGATTTGGATATTAACAGCTCTATGAAGCGCGAAGTCATGTTCCAATATTAGATAAATGCTGAATCCTTGTAGCTGATCATGTGTCCCAGGGAGGAGGAAGGACCTGCTTGACTTCTCTGCAAGAACACTCAAGTGGATAGAACAGGGAAGTAGCAGATCACACTGTGGCAAGCAAGATTGATGTTATCCACTAGGAAAATGTATATAAATAAACTGAAGTGTTGAAATGAATTGCTTGGAGAAGTTCAGGGAGCTCCATTACTGAAGGTCTTTAAACCAGCCCAGACCCCTGGGTCATTTCTGAGAGCTGTAGCGTATTCGGAGTGGGACAAGAGGATGGATTAGCCTCATGAGGACCAGCCCAAGCTGTCTTTCTACAGCTAGATGCACCTCTGCTTTTACTCCAACATTTGCAAAAGCAGTTCTGTAAACTCAGCCTGAATTTGCAAATAGTTTTGTCTCTCCAATTTTGCCTCTTCAGCTCCCCAAATCCTTTGCTGGAGAGTCTTGCCCCGTTCTAATAAGCTGCCATTCAAAATGCTCTTTTGACATGTTTCTGACTTCAATTTTCAGGGTTTGCTCGCCGCCGCCATCACAGCAGCTCTGTGAGTGATAAGGATGTTAAACAGCAACGACTAGGTATGTAGATGTTCCAGAAGCAGTGTGGTGGTGTGCTTTCCTCTGAGGAAGGACCTATTTAACTTCTTTGCAGAAACACCCAAGAAATCAACCTCCTGCATTGAGGGAAACTTTTGTTTAGTAGCTGCATAAACTCTTAATGCAACAGGTTATACAATATACAGACAACGGGACCTGGCAAGTAACAAGAAACATCCATTTCCATTTCAGAGATATATTAAATCTACCTGAGGAGGAGGGATGCAGATGGTGTAGGCTAAGAACTCCGTTAAAGTGTGATATGCCAGTAAAGCATTCAGTTGTAGGTCATCCCTGTATTTGTTTTAACCAAATCAAGAGGCATACCGACAATTTAAAACCCACTAAAGGCTCCACAGTTTCTCTACCATGTTAAAAACTCGTATTATTTCAGCTTACCCTAAAGTAGAGAAGTAACTGAATAGATGAGTGATGGCAAAATCGAGGCAGAGTAATTCCAGGAAAAGACTGGGTAGCCTGAGCAGACCTGCGGGCTGTATAACACCAGTGTCCACAACCTTTCCTTCATCATCTGCCCTTCTTTACCCTTTTCCACCTCTGCTTTTAGCCTTGCAATCCCCACAGTCCAGCACTGCCCAGTGTCTGGTGGGGGAACACAGGCAGCATGGCTAAGCTGGCAGCTGTTTCAGTTTTTGACTGAAAGTTTGCATACAGGAAAGTTCTTGAGGAGGTGCTCCTGGGAGGCCAGATCTTGTCCGTTGACAAAACTCAGCAGACTTAACAACGGTGAGGACAGGGTTTTTCAGAAGGTGCTGAGCACCCTTAATTGTCACCACTGTTCTCTCTTCAACAAAGAGATGCTGATACCGTCAGGGATCTCAGATTCTCGAAGCAAAAGGTATGTCTGTTCTGAGGTGCGGATAGCTAAGCAAGCGTGGCACAAGGCCAGTGTGAGTGAACAGGGAGCTTGTGACAGGGAATTATATGCATAATACACCAATACCTAATTCTCATTTTAAAGAGATAATAAGATTTAGTTTTTATATAAAGCTGTTTCACCTTTCCCCTGAATTTTCTTCTTCTTTGGCCCCTGTGCCAAAATAGGAAAAATTATGGGTTATTTTCATGTGTTCAAAATTTGTCATCTTTACGTAGCTCTGTGGAGCAGCCTCTGATCAGGGCCGGTGTTTCTCTGTGTATAAGTGGTAGTATTTTGGATCTGTCATGGCTCAGAACGAACTTTTTCACCCTCGTACTCATTCTGTTGTCTTCTTTCTCAGATCCGGCTGAAAAGTACCAGCATCTCCTCATCGATTCTGTCCGCCAGAGATACGGAAGCAGGAGGGCAGCAGGAGCAGCAGCACAGGAACAAACGCAGCCACTGGCTTTCAACCCAGCCTTTGTCAACCTTGTCATTCGACAGAGCAAAGCCTCCCGCTTAAAAGAGAGAACGGATAAACCCCGAGAGGATGTGGCGGGTGCTCCTGAACCAGAAGAATGTGCGGATACAGCTGTGAAAGTGTCAGATCTGTTTCGTAGTGTGGTCCCATCGGGCACGACAAAGGTGATCTTTTTGTTTGGTAAACCAGGTACAGGCAAGACCATGCTAATGCACAGGATTTGTCAGAAATGGGCAGAAGGTGTCCTACCTCAGTTTCTCTTCACTTTCCTGTTTGAGTTTCGGCAGCTGAATTTATTAGAAGGAAAATTGACTCTGAAGGAGCTTTTGTTTGACCTGTTCCTTCAGCCAGAAGATAGCCCTGATGCAGTGTTCCAGTACCTTCTGGAAAATGCCTGGCATACACTGATCATCTTTGATGGGCTGGATGAGTTTGCAGCTAACATGGATGCGTCATCCTCTTCTAAGGGAGGCCCAACTCTTACCTCCCATATGTCCATATCTGAGCTCTTTGCAGATCTCTGTCACGGGAAGCTCCTGCCTGGTTGCACAGTGTTGGTCACCAGCCGACCTAAGAGACTACCTGACTTCTTATTAAACACAGTAGATCTGCTAGCAGAAATTTGGGGATTTGACCATGAGAAGATTGAGCAATACGTCAGCCACTATTTTCATCAGCATTCATTCAAAGAACAAGCCATTGCTCACCTGAAGAACAACACCAAGCTCCTCAGCATGTGCCTCATCCCTGCTCTGTGTTATGTTGTGTGCATCTGTTTGGAGTATTTGCTCCTTAAACATCAGATGAGTGTGGAGCTTCCTCAGACTATGACACAGTTTTATATCAAAATGCTTCTCATCTTCATAAACAAACATCAGGGAGAGCATGCAGGTGGCGAGGAGACTCAGCTGAACTGCAACAGGAAGGCCATTTTGGGACTGTGTGATCTTGCACTGAAAGGTCTGGAAGATAAGAAGCTTGTATTTTATGTTGGTGATATTCCAGAGCACGTGAGGGAATTTGCTTCCTTACATGGACTGCTGACTGCCTTTGAGGTGAAGACGAGTGGCACTCGCCCAGAGACTGGCTATGCCTTTGTGCACTTGAGCTTGCAAGAGTTTTTTGCAGCACTGTGTCTCATGGTAAGTAAGAGGGTGGACAAGAATGACCTGAAGAAGAAGTTCTCTTTGAAGTCGAAGTGGACTTTAAAGAATGAGGCAAAGACCGAGTTCATGGAGAGTTTTCACATCTTCCTCTCAGGCTTGTCGTCAAAAGAATGTAGGGCATTTCTCATGCTGCTAGCTGAACAAGGTGAAGCTTGGGTGCAGGATAAGCAGGACGCAATCTTGCAGTCTCTCAAGAAACTAGCAGCCACTCATCTGACAGGGCCTAAGGTCATTGAGCTCTGCCACTGCACGTTTGAAACACAAGACCTCAAAGTAGCCCAGCACATCGGGAGCCTGCTGAATTTCAAGTATGAGTTTAAAAACTTCAGACTGACACCTCTGGACATGTCAGCTTTGGTTTTTGTCATAAACTCGGGCCAGGATTTGACTCATTTGGATTTTGCAGGATGTCTAGTGGACATTGACTGTTTGGAGGTTCTGGCCGGCTGTAAAAATGTAGAGCACTTGAGGTAAACACATTGAGTGCTGTGAGCTGGTGGGTGGAGAAAAGGGCTAAGGGTTGGAAGGGCAAGCCTAGTATTTGTTTTAGAAGGGAGAGAAAGAAGATGTGAGAAATTCTGATCTCAACAGCATAACTTTGATACTGACAGAATTTATTAAATAATGAGTTTATGAGTGATTGAAGGATATTAAGGTGATAAATCCATTCTGGCTGTAATTTTTGTATGGTTCTTTGTTTTGATTAAAACAATCAAACAACAGGGTAGTTAGTGAGGTAGATAAGAGAGAAAATGATAGGCATTTCTTGACAATACAAAGGCAGGGTGAATCCTGCAATTAAGTGAGAAAGTTGTGATCTTAGTGAAATCACCATAAACCAGATGAACAGGAGGTGACAACTGCACTCTCAGGTGCTCTCTATCAGTGCTTTGCTGTAACGCTGGAAGGACTTTTCAAGAAGGATCTCTTGGGATCCTGTTGTGGAACGGGTCTCATTCCGTATTTTTGTGAATGACTTAGAGGAGCACGTGTAGAGTTTGCTAATGTGGAGAAGATGGGGAGTAGCCAGGGTGAGAATTACCTTGACCTGAAGGGAATGATGGTGTCTGCTGTGAAGCAGAAGAGCAGAAACAGACCTGAAAACTGCTATTCCTGGATATTGATATCACTGTAAAAAGGACAGTAATCAATTGTTCTCTGCCTCCATTAAGAAGAATAGGAATACCATTTAATTTACTGTTAGAAAAGCTTTCTGATGATACATCCTAACTAAATTGCTAGCGCAGGCACAGGGCAGTGCACGGAGTCCTCTGCTTTCAAAGAGCAGATTAGGCAGATACCCGAGGATGGTTGGGCTGTTCCCTTGCATTAGGAGAACGGAACACGGGATTTTTGGGGGTTCTTCCTCAGCTCATACACACTCAAGTCCATGAGTGCTTTCGTTTATGGTCTGCAGGATACTAGCACTCTAAGTACTGTCTCTTGCAAGGGCGGGCAAAGGGCAGTGGGACCTCAAGCATTTCACCTGCATGTTGCTTGTACAGAACCTGTCTAAAGAAGAAGCATTGCCTCAGGTGTGTTCCTAATGACCATGGGCCATGTCCGCCATGCCACCACACCTCTGCAGCTTGTTCCTGACTCCCTCTGATTTAGGGGAAGGTGGCAGAGGCACTTAGGGCAACAGGGCCATAGGTGGGTTTCTGCTCTCATGTCCCCAGTCACGCTGTGGGAGACATGCAGCCCAGGGTGCTGTGTACCAATACATCCCATAATCAGTACATTCTGCAACTGATTCAAAGGAGAGCTTGTGTGCCTGAAAGCTTACCTGTTTGTCTGGGTTTTTTTTCCAACACCACCAGTTTCTTCTATAAAAGAGGTATTTTCCCTAAAAACCTTGTGTCTTTTATATTTTGGACAACTCTGGCTACTCTGCCACCCAAATTTAAAGTATCTGGCCTGAAATCAACCCTTTCTTAACTCAGCAGCTCATCACACGGGAACTGTTAGACACTCTCTGTTTGTATGAGTTTGGTTAGCCTCCAGAGTCCTGACTCTGGTGTGACACGCAGTAGGGCTGACTCTTCGTCTGTGGCAGCACTTACACATGGTGTCACTGCACCAAAAGACAAAAGCCATCTCTTGAGGTATTTGCAGTTGATGTGGAAGTGGAATGTTGTTTTTTTTTTAAACAGATGTTTGAAAAGATAAAGATGCTGCAAAAAAAGAGCATGATACAAAGGCTGTTAAGAAAGAAATTCAATACTTTTTTTTAATTCGTGTTTTAACCTGCTCTGTGGGCTAGCTTATTTCGGTTTTTGTTGTGTTTATGTTTTTTCCCTTTTCTTCATGTTTTAGCTTTCGTAGTAGGAAATGTGGCGATGACTTTGCTGCTGCTCTTTCAAAGAGCTTACGAGGAGGAATGGGGAGCCTGAAGAAACTAGAGTAAGTCTTTGCTTGCAAGGTCAGAGCCTTCTCTCTTTCTATCTGTCCTCTGTTTCTATCTTGCAGGTTAATCACTCAAGGCTGATCTGCGCTGTGCAGCGCTATATAGAGAGTAAAGCAGTACTATGCAGAGCAGCACAGATGTGTGGCTTTTGGTTTTTGCTGGTATCAAGAGAAGTATTGCATTGCTCTGGTTGAAAAGGAATATAAAGTTGGCTGCAGGTGGCAGTCAGGCGGCCTCATCTCTGTGTTGGTGTGCTAGGAGCTCAGCGCAGGCCCACATCTGAGACAGGCTTGCCATGCGCTGCACGGCATGCTAGTCCTTCCTCTGCTTGGTTTGAATGATTCTTTCTTTTTCCAGGTTGACAGGCGGGAGCATCACAGCTGAGGGGATGACTAACTTGGTCCAGGCTTCAGCACAGTGCCTCCAGCTTGAGGAAATAAAGTGAGTGTGTTGTGGCAATGCCCCTCAAGTCAACCGCTCATTCCTTGGGGGCCTGGGGTACTAATGAGAATGAATCTGTGTGCAGCTTGCAGGACAATCGGATACGGGATCTGGAGGTGAAGAGGGTGATGGACCTGTTTTCCAGAATGGAAAAGCTGAAGAAAATAGAGTGAGTAAAAATGGCTTAAACCTATTAAAAATGGTAACCACTATGAAGCCAAGCATAGCATCAGAGAGAGTTTAAATCGTCATCACAGGAGAGTTGCTGGATGTCTCTGTGAGGGGTGACACTCTTAGAGATGCCAGTGGGGGACATGTGGGGCACTAAGCTGAGGCACAGACATTTAAGTGCAAGCAGGGCTGTGCTGAGGCCTGGCTCAGTTTGAGATAGACTCAGCCTCACAGTTCTTACCCAGGTGTTTTAAAATAATCTCAAGGGAGTTCTGGCACCACTGACGCCTTTCCAGGAATTACAATGCACATGCTCAGCTTGGTGCCTGGCATGACTTTTTCCTCTTCTGCCTCCTCACCTCTTCCCCTTGGTCAGGCTGAGGTTGAGATGCCTCACCTCTGCATAAGAAAGGATGGCTCCATCCCTGTCTTCCCAGCCTTTTTGTTGGCCCTCTTCTCCTGTACTCCTTCTTCTAACACTCCTGTAACAGCACAGTGCTGAATGAGAGGGGCTGACTGCTAGGAAAACTCCCAAAATGGATCTGCATCTTTTTAGGTGGAGAGAACCAGCCTGATTTGTGAAGGGATTTAAAGCCTTTGAAAAGCTAGCAGGGGCAGTTTAAGCAGCAGCAGGCAAAGCAGAGCAGAGCAGAGCTGCTGCAAGTGTTGGGAGGCTCAGTATAGTTTTCATTACAGGAGAGGAGTAGCCACAAAGCTGTGCTGCCCCTACGGGAAGGTGAAGCCACAGCGCTGCCTGCCCACCCCAGTTAAAAGGGAGTGACTCTGCCTTTAAAGGTCTTCCACATACCCCGGGGTGCAAGCAGGTGAACCCAAAATACCTGCAGTTATTACTGGACACCATCCCAGAATTAATTACTGGCTTTGCAGCATGATTAGAAGTGTTTAAAAGCACATTGGAAAGAGAGAGGAAAGGGGGAATGTACCTGCTCCTCTTCTTTCCTGGGCGCATTGGATAACAGCTCGTGGGAAATGCCAGCATGTCCCCAGTGAAGCAGCTTATCGTATGGAAAAGCCAGGAAGCCAGTGCAATCTGTAAGCCTCATTCCTTCACACATTTCTATTACATACATACAGTGGTGTTGTCATGGATGATTCTTTGAGGCTCACAGGAATGGTCCTCTGTGGCCCTGAGAAAAGCAGAAGATTTGTAGAAGCAAGACCTTATGTTTCATATTTAATGGGGTTCAACAAGTAATGAAACCAAATAAACATGCAATTAAAGAATAAATCCTTAGAGGTTGCTAGTATTGTGTCTTTGGGGATGTTTTAAATGCGAGGGTTTAGACCACATTACTTTAATATGCCATACTTAAATTGGATTTGTTACAGCAAGAGTTTAACTGCACTGTGGGCTGGTTGTGTAATCATACAGGTATAAAGTACATTCCCTACATAACCCAAAAACGGTTAATGATTCTTCTGTTGCACGTAGAGGAAGTATCTCTGATTCTAAATTCATGGGAGCTATAGCTTGCAGAGAAGAACTATGGTCTGATAATGCTTTTGTTGGGTCCTAAATGCAAAATTCTGAAGTTTTGGAGAAATCCCCTGACTAAAAGAATGTGTGTGTCCTGGTTTTGGCTGGGATAGAATTAATTTTCTTCCTAGTAGCTGGTATAGTGCCGTGTTTTGGATTTAGTATGAGAATAATGTTGATAACACACTGATGTTTCAGTTGTTGCTAAGTAGTGCTTACACTAAGTCAAGGACTTTTCAGCTTCTCATGCTCTATGGACTGAGAAGGCTGGAGATGCATAAGGAGCGGGGAGGGGACATAGTTGGGACAGCTGACC
>NW_009186736.1:0-6040 GCF_000690835.1 Fulmarus glacialis
AAGAATTTATCAGAAAAGTTTCGACTTTACATAGTTTTACATGCAACTAACTGTTGTGATTCACAGTACTAGCTTTTCCCTATTAATTATACTTGACCACCCATTAACGAGAACTTTACACATATCACAGTCCCAAAGTGAATGGAAGGAGTTACCACCCCACCTATTGCACACTTAGCTCTCTGGCAGAAGTCACAGGCGAGTTATATTAGTTTCACTGAACTTAGTTAAACTAACATCCACTCCAGTCAAATATTTTCTACTCTTGGCAGATATTGACTTCTTTAACAGCACTCCAACTGACAAAGTGTAATCATCAGCTAACAGAAGCAGTGTTCATTTCCTAACGGGAAAAAAAGACTGAAGCCTACCCTGAATTCATAAAATAATTTTGAAATACGTTGTCACAACAGCCTCTCCTACCTTAATCACCTAATACTCTGGCTTGCTGTTTGCATGGTGATGCTACGCTGCTACCCCAGGCAGGAGCCAACAGCCCCCTGGTGAGAAGCTGAATCCTCTCAAATTACAGTGTCTATCTGCTGACTAAAGACCATCACATTGGTAACTTAGTCCCTAGGTTTTGATGGGGAAGTTTAACACTTCCTTTAAAAAAAAAAAAAAAAAAGAAAAGACAAAACCAAAACAACACCCAAACAAAACAAAACCAAACCAAACCAAACCAAAAAACCAATCCACAAAAAAAAAAACCAAACACAAAAAACCTCAACACACACACAACAGTGCACCCTTCCCCATCCTTACGTAAGCACACTGGTTATCACACAACAGAACTAGAAAGTGAAAGTGCTCAGGATACTTTCATTTCCCAGAAAAGCTGCTCCCACACATGCAGCTTTCCTACTCAGTGAGAGTAAAAAAGACTTTCCAGTCCAGGTCCTGGCAACACACACCCTCCTCAGAATTTTAAGAGCTCTGTTCCATAGTAAGTACCAGAAGTCAATAAAAAACAAACAAAAACAAAACCAAAACTCAGGCTTTTAAAGGAGTTTATTCCTACATGAAAACATGTAAGTGAAGATGCTGCTCTTAAGCTTTTTGTTAACTTTTTATGCTAAGGAATACCAGGAATGTCACGTTTGGCTCTTCGCTTTTGCCAGACGACCAGCTGGGAATTGCAAATCAGCATCTTCACTACAGAAAGCAAAGAGCAATAAAACATAAAGGAATCCTGGAAGCACCCCTGGGCATCTGGATAATCCCCCTACCACTGGCACTGCCAGCAATGGCTGTACGGGGGTGACTGTGCAGCACCCCAGACAATTCCTGGCACAGGTGACATGTGAGGGTTAAACACCTCCCAGCCAGTTCTGCAAAGATTTCAGCCCAGCCTGAAAAGGGCAGCTGGGGCATCAGGTTGATTTAACAACTCGGCCACTGCACTGGTCCCCAGTGTCCAGGGTGTCCCTTAACTCAACCATTCACATCACTGAAGTTATGGAGCCAGCTTCTCACGGACTGATCAGACTGTTGACACTTGGGTGGGTTCTTCAGCCAGGAACAAAAGAAGATTTAGCCAGAACCAGAATGGAAATTGTATCTTTCATTCATCTTTAGTAGAGAAGTCCATGAACACCAAGTGAATTCACAGGATTAAAGAGATGCTACTTCCTGCCTTAACATATCTTTTCAGGCATAAGATGCCAGAAAAGCAACTGTTCAATTATCCTCCCACTTATCTTTACAAAGCACTTTCAAAAATGTGAATTATTTTTCTATTTTGAGAAACGGGTAATTTGCTTTTTGACCTTTTCATAGAAGCTGATGGGTTTTGTCATCTTTTGTAGCTGCTGCTCCTAGTAGTTGGAGATACAGGGTTATCCTAAATATATATATTTTTAGGAAGTACTGAAGATATTTTAAAATAATATTACAAAAGGTTAACAGGAAAATGTACAAACCTTACATTTTCATATTCTGAAGCAGTATTTTCTTTCAAAAAAGATATTTAAAGACATTATTTTGGGCAGATGCTAATGATAGCACTATAGTTGTAAACTCCTGCTACCACAATCAAAATCATTACTGAACTTTTCTGAAAGCTTTTCTAGAATGCAACAGGTTTTAAACTGCTATTAAAGGTTTCAGAAAGGTGCAGATTCATAGCATATTATACCAATAAAAAAAAAAAATCCAAGATTCAGCAGGTTGGCATAGCTATCAAACAAAAAAAAAAAAACACCACACAAAATGACCAAACCAAACCTAACCCCCCACCCCACACCCCCCAGCAAAGCCCATCAGAACATTCACAAAACCAGAAGGCATTCAGGCATTCATGCAAGCCATTGCTCTAGCTTCCAGCAAATACAAACAGGAGTCTATGTAGAAGGTGTAACTACACATAATATGAACTTTTTAAATTAACTTTTTTTTTTAAATAAATAGCAAGATGTGTGTATCTAAAAGCATGACTCTATAGCACTTCAAATAATTCTTGCCAATTACTTAGTAGTTGGTGCACTTTCAGTAAATCAGTCTGGTTATTCTGCTCTTCCGCACCAAAAGAGGTAATAAAGCTTTAAATGCCATCAGCAGCAGGTATAACCTCCCATATTCAAGCCCATCACACGAGTAGACCACCTGCCACACAGTCCAAACACGTGCAGCCCGTTCGTGGGGAGATATGTAACCCACTCCCATTACATGACCCGGAGTGCATTTCTGAGGTAAGGGAGGACACCTGCGTGTGGGTCACGGGCAAGAGCGGCTCTGGCCACGTGATGAGAACAGGAGCCTGCGGCCTTTCAGATCCACCGGGCAAATGGTCAGTCAGGCAACCCTGAACTCAACTGATCAAAACACAAAGGTTCTAAACCTTGGAAGGTTGCCACCTATCAAGATGAAAAAAATGAGCACAACTGCCAAAATACTTCCCTTGTGTACCAAGTCCTGAGTGGGTATTCCATGCGATGTACCTCCTGCCATTCAGGACTGCATCAACATCCCTATTTCAATTGATGGAGACACATGACTGTCATCTTCTGTATGAACTACCGCAGCACTAAGAAGTTAGTAGCTATTGCTTTCAGGAAAGAAAAGCAGTCAGTACCGTATTATTAGCTAAAATCTTTCAATAATACATACATCAAATACATGGGATGAGCAGAGCAGAAACACACTCACATGTACTAGTACAATTTTCTCCTTACTACCTCGAAAAAGAGCAAAGGAGAAGAAGTAAGTAGTATTAGACCTTGCTTAACACCATGCATTACATTATTTCAAGTGGTAAATATCCTTAAAGGTTTGTGCTTCTTTTTGAGGGGGGGGAAGAGAAGAAGAAGAAGAAAAAAAAAAAAAAAAAAAAAAGGCTGAGCTGACACACCTAACTTCATTCTACTATTCCTGTACTTACACTGCCAATATGCTGCTGAATCACAGGTCTGAAATAACAGTGGGTGTGGGAAACCAAAGGACAGATAAAACAGACTTTAAATCCACCTATCAACCAACACTCGGTCTCTCTCCAGAAGCAGAAGAACTTGATAATACACATTGCTGAGAGGCCAGCTAAATATCACCCTTTAAAATCCAGTTTCTTCAATCTGTTGTTCTGAGATGACCATCACGATAATTATTAGTTAAAGCTGACACAATGCTGCAACATGTATGACCTCTCCACATCATTTTTTCCAATTACTAGAAAAATCACCATTCACCCACGCCCATCGCTGAACCCGCTGTGTAAAGGACACTGGCCAAGGGAAGGGTCTATGCAGCATGAGGGGCAGCCTGGGATGGTCCTCCTCCGGGAGGGGTGGGGGGGAGGGGGGCGGGAAATCAACGTACACATGCACCAGCACAAGCGGCCCCCACGGCAGCAGTGCAGGACTGCCTGGAGTACAGGGAATCCTGCAATATACATGCCTTAGCTCTTCAGCAGCGAAATGCCTCACAAAAGGTATTTTACTGGGCGGAAATACAGACAAGGCAAAACCAGAAGCTACTTTTTTTTTTAAACTTCCCTGCCCATTTACCTTTATTCACATGCTTTAGTCTTAATATGAATGTTACAGATAACCAACAGACACCTAACAACGTTAGAGAAGCACACAAAAGCTGCGAGCAACAAGAGTAACATGATTAATTATTTGCTTCAAGAGCCAAGATGACCAGTAAACATGAAAGAAAAAATTTCTTTTGACACGATCCAGATGCTTTAACTACACAATAACCTAAAGATAGCTTCAGTGGGAAATGGGCTGTTTGTAGTTAGAGCATTTATTAATACAAACCTACATCTCCAAGTACTGGAAGTTTGACACATACTTCCTGTATGACAGTAAGAAAACATCTGATGAACAACCTTGGGAACCACAGTTCTGAATAAGGTATGCTGATGACTCAGGCATCTCTTGGAAATCCAATATATTTCTGCTTGTATGTGGTTTCTTCACACTAACAGAAAACAATCATGACAAACTTTGAGGTCTCCAGAACAAACTCTCGTTATTCATGGAGCATGGGATTTTTTTCTTTTGAGGGAAGACGACAAGTTAATGATACGGTAACCTCTTCACCTTTCAACCATGCATCAGCCCACTGTACCTTCACAATTTTTCTTCTTACATGCAAAGAAGCTGAACAATGCTAAAGTTTGTCATCCAATTAGCTATTCATTAGTCTCACTAAGCAATGAGATACTCACTTTGGAGTCAAATATTTTTTGCAAAATATTCTGAAGATTGGCCTTCCCCCACCCCCTTCCTCCCCCGCAAGCAATTAGGGATAAAGTAGGTAACAAGGAGTTGCAGATAATATAATAATCAGATGATTCAACAGAAATGAAAAAAGAAAATCCCTGCCACAAAAAAAGCTTGTTATTTTATACAGTTTCTCTAGATACTTAGACAAGTAATCATCATCCATAGATACTAATTACAACTTTAGAATTACTGCTAACTTCATTTTTACTGCAGTATGGATTACCAGGTGATCTACGACAATCAAGCTCCACCATCCTTTAAGCTTATCCTCGATTTGAAACTAAAGTAATGCTGAACTACTGACCTGCAAGCAGAAGTTTAGCTGAAAGCTGTAACATTTCTTCTTCGGTGTTAGGGACTGACAGTGCAAACAGGCAGCTCTGACCAGTGTCTACCAGGTATTATGCAACAGAGTATCTGATACAATAATTGAGGGATATTTAAGTAAACCACCAACCACAGGTTTTGTAAAAGATAACCTTGCTCACGAAAGTTGTCAGATGCACAGCAGCAACAAATGAAGTTAAACACAGAAGACACACACAGAGCATGGGACCTGGCAGCAAAACTCTGCTACGTTAGCCTGCTAGCACACCTCAGTTTAAAGCTCTACCGACTGAGGAACGAAGAGACAAAATTAGTGCGTTCAGCCCTTGCCTTCCTGGTGAAGCGGCCAAAATCAGTGCTAACTACTTCCAGCTATGACAGCAGTCTTTGGTGAGACATGCCTCTCCCTCCAAATGAGCTTCTTGAATGTAAGTTGTACCACTTCAACCAATTGTACCTTAATCACTGCATTCGCACTGTCCACTCTTACGACTGGAGCCATTAAACTTCCACACCGACTATACCAAAGCAAATATACCTTTATCCTCTTATAAAAGTATCACATGCCATAAAAAAAAAAAAATCAGGGAGGAGGAGGCAGTCACATCACTAACCAGAACAGTTGCATTAACCACCAACAGTTACCTTTAAAATACTAAAAAAAATTTAAAAAGCACTGGGATTTAATTTTAGGTTTCTTTTTCTCTTGCCAGTTCAGTTCACTTCAAGCAAAGAAGAGCTGCAGAAGGTGTCCATTTTTTTTGACAAAAAAAACATTTTCCAGCAACTCCTGGCGCGCAGTAAAAGATTCATAAACGCTGCCATTCACTCAACCCCATTTCACGATGCGCCTTAACACCAGTCCCTAACCCGGCACTTTTTCACTCCAGCAAGCGGGCGCCACGGCGGGCCGTGTGTCACACGCTGGAAATAGCCTTCACCTTTAGCAGGCGCGGTGCCGGCGCGGCAGGGTCACGCCGCGC
>NW_009186737.1:0-1299 GCF_000690835.1 Fulmarus glacialis
TTTTTTAAATAAAAAAATAAAAATAAGCAACTTAAGTGGTTTGTTCCTGGCCAACAAAGGAAAATGATACGGTGTTGACCCAAGCTCTTGAGGAATTACCCGTAATAATATATAATATAGAATAATGCCTAAATTAGCTACGACGCACAGAACTGGCAGTAACTTGTGTGAAAACAGGAATATCCAAAAACTTGTGAGACAACCAGTGAAAAAGATGCCAGCACCCCACAAGAAAGGAGAATCCCGGCAGAAGAAGCTTTGCCCAGGCTAACTCAGCCGCCGAGCCTCGGCAGGAGCGTGCCGCTCTCCTGGCAAAAAGAGGTGCGAGGAGAGCTGCGGAAAATCTGCTTTTCTTCATTCTTTTTGCATCCTTCTGAGGCATCTTCATTCTGCTTGCAGGGGCTGCGATGACTGAAGAGGGCGGTATATATAAAATAGGTTACTCTCCATGGGTCTAAAAGGAAAGCAATATGGGTATGGGTATGGGGAATCTGGTCAGGAATTAAATTTGACACAGAGTAATTTCAGAAATAACAAGATAGCGTACATGAAATTCTGAAGATTCAAAAAACTCTTAAACGTGAGACGGATTTTTCTTCCTTTTTTTTAAAATTTTTTTTTTTCCCCCAAACAAAGAACACCTTCCCCTAGCCCACCTTTATTCAAGGTACAGAAGAAGAGATTCCACATGTACAAATGTTAGGTTTAAAACAAGTTTTTCTAAAATATACAAAAGAATTACAGTACCGCAGCTGGTCCCTTACGAAATACAAGAATATAAAAAAGTTTTTTCAGCATCTGGAACGCTCCACTCGGCCCCTCGGGGCTGCTCAGATATTCTTCTGCTACCGACTCCCCGCTCAGGTCTAATATTTCAGCAGAAAAAAGATGAAGTTGGGAAAACTCATCAATATTTAACTACAAACTTTGCAATAAGAGAAGCAGATTCTTCTTATTATCTAAGCTGTTATTCCTTTAAATTAGATGACTAATTGCATGACTATTCCTTTAAATTAGATGAGTAAGAGTGAGAGCACTTTTAACTGTAGTGAAAAAAATCTCTTTAAAATACTTCAAATTCAGGTAACTGAAATTCCCACCTTTATAACCTGATATCACACAACTTCATCGTAAGTTACAAGTACCTTAATAGAAACATTGATTAGTGAAGTTTGTCTTCCACATCAAGCAACAATCAAAGCAGCAATTCAGCTGCAGGGGACTATTTTACTTGTAATAATTCATGCTCTGGGGGCAGAATAATTTCTTATTTCCTATAATAAAATGGCTATATTTTAT